>NC_133309.1:24248252-24433233 GCF_012295235.1 Primulina huaijiensis | reverse complement strand
ATAACTTTATTGCGTAAAACTTTATCTTTACGATCCAAGATACAAACAGGATACTCAGTATACGATAGAGACGGATCAAGTTCAACCTCATCAGGCTGAATCACATGAGATGGATCGGGCTCATACTTACGCAACATAGAAACATGGAAAACATCGTGGATGCCAGACAAAGACTGAGGCAAATCCAAACGATAAGCGCAAGTCCCAATACGCTCAACAATCTCGTAGGGACCAACGAAACGAGGTGACAACTTACCTTTCATACCAAAACGAACAACACCTCTAAACGGAGAGATTCTCAGAAACACAAAATCTCCAACTTGAAATTCTAGAGGTCGACGACGTCTGTTAGCATAACTAGCTTGCCGATCTTGGGCAGCTTTCATTTTCTGACGAATCAACTGGACTTTATCATGCATTTCTTGAACAATGTCAGGTCCGGTAAACTGCTTCTCACCAAATTCATCCCAACAAAGAGGTGATCGACATCGTCTGCCGTACAAAGCTTCAAAAGGTGCCATACCAATAGTCACCTGAAAACTGTTGTTATAAGAAAATTCTACTAGTGGTAAAGCTTCTTGCCAACTGTCTTTGAAATCCATAACCACTGCTCGAAGCAGATCCTCGAGTGTCTGGATCGTGCGTTCTGTCTGACCATCTGTCTGAGGATGGTACGCAGTACTCATCGCAAGTCGGGTACCCATTTCTTTTTGGAACCTAGTCCAAAACTTTGATGTGAATCTAGGGTCACGATCTGAAACAATTGCAACTGGAACTCCATGAAGTCTCACAACATTTTCAATATACAGACGAGCCATCTTCTTGTACGAATACGTCCTCTCATACGGAATAAAGTGTGCTGATTTAGATAATCTGTCGACAATCACCCAAATGGCATCGAAATGACGAGAAGTACGTGGCAAATGCGTGACAAAATCCATAGCCACGTGCTCCCAGTTCCACTGAGGAACCTCAAGGCTATGCAGTAATCCTCCCGGTCTCATTCGTTCCGCTTTGACTTGCTGACAGATCATACAACGAGACACAAACTCAGCAACATCCTTTTTCATATTCTTCCACCAAAACTGAGGCCGTAGAATATGATACATTTTCCTGCCTCCTGGGTGGATACTATATCGAGTACAATGAGCTTCTTTAAGGATGGCTGTACGCAATTCAGGAATATCTGGGACAACCAATCTACCATTCAACCGAAGAAGTGTAAGGCCCTGTAGGAAGGCGACGTTCATGTGCCGGCGGAGTGGGCGACGTTCATGTGCCACGTGAGGGTGGTGACGTGTAGGAAGGAGAAGGGCTCGTCGACGTTGCCGTGTGATGTTTAGAGAATGGACAGTCGAGGGTTTACGTCCTTGCAATGTATTTGTGAAAAGGAATGTGAATTGTTGTTGGTTTTTTCATTTTTTTTGGATGCTTTGTGAATATTATTATTTGATTCATCATGTTTTGCTATTTTTGTATTTGTATTATTCGTTAATGAAATTATTGTTATTTCTAAATTAATCATATAACTAATGGTGTGAATCTCCTTTGTGTGGATGATTTCTTCCTTAGGACAAGTAATGACAATAGAGCAAGTCTCTGTAATGATCTCACATATTTATATTTGTAAGACGGATCAACTTGGTCTATATTTGAAATGAAAAACAATGTTTTTGTCATAAAAAATAATACTTTCGATTAGTCAGTTCAAATTAAAAATTTGTCTCCCAAAAATGATTTGTGAGAAGATTTTATAGAAGTTTTGTGATGATTATTATGAAAATTTCCAATACAAATATTTTACTTTTATTACGGCACAAATATATTACTATTAATTAATAAAGATGAATTAAAAATTCTTAGACCGGTGATATCAATATGTGAGTTGATTTCGTATTCATTTCGTTCGTTTGATGCATGACACTCACCTCTTGATTACTATATTATACGGGTTAATTACTAGGTCCTGTGAAAAGTTTAAATAATATAAAATTCCTTAAAAAATATTAATAGGATAAATATTTAATAGTTGTGTAAAAAATTCTCAAACAAATTTTTCACATTTACGAGGGGTTTTATTTATGTCTGATTTTTAAAAGCTTTTGCTTTGTAAAAGAATTATTTTTACACATGTCGATTTTTCGGTATATTCATATGTTTCCTTGCAATGTGAGTTACTCCTTTATTAAATGTAGATAATTATGTCTACCAAATGTAGATGTTAGTTTATGTTATATCGAAAGTGTTTTTTTCCAAATTTAAATATCATTAGATTATGTGGGTTCCTAATATTTTTATGGAAGCTAATATATATGTTGTTGATTCAAAAACTAACATTTTACCGCATCATAACATGATAAATACTTCAGATATAACATAAAATAATCTCAAATGCAGTCATATGTATAGAAGAATCCATCCTCTATTATTTTTTTCAGTGGATCTTAATTTGGATTCCAACAAAAGTGAAACAAACAAAGCCATCGATTAAACTGAGTGCATATCTCATCCTCTACTTTCTTGGATTATAAGTGGAGCAAAAATCTTTATTCCAAACAAACTCAAATTTCTTATTGGAGAGACTAACTTGAAAAGCATAATTCCCATTTTCATGTTGTTGCTCCTGGATTCGCATTGCTGAATTCACTAATGATTTACCACACAACAGTAATTCAATAAGTAGAAGTGAATCTATATCTCCTAACCCATAAGGAATCTCATCTATCGACCAAACATTCTTCAGAATCAAGCTTTCAAGGCTTGGGAGGTGGTCTTTTTCCACTTCCCACTTCACCAAATAATCTAACGAAGAATAAAAGTGCTTTAGTCGAAGAAATTGGCCTTCCATTGTCGTCCACTCGGAATTTCTTTCGATACCATTTTCTACTATCTTGAGCACTTGAAGATCTGGGAGAGATCCAATTATGGTCATATTTTCCCAAGGAAAAGGAACTCCTCGTAAAGTTAACTTCTTGAGACTGATTGGAAAAGCGTAGTTCCATATCAAAGAGGGTCTACAAGCATAGCTATATTTATGTAGACCTGTAGAGACTTCTAATTCTTCAAGACTTTGTAGACGAAAAAGATTATTAAGATTAAAACCATCCTGATTATAACTGTCCTCCTCAAAAACAACCATCAATTTCTTTAGATTCACGAGTATTTTGATGACATCTTCAGTAAATATGAAATTGATCACTTTGCCAAGTGTTTGCAGATCACTTTTGTTGATGATTCCTATGTTAGAGGGATCCGATAAATAAAAGGGATGGCTCATTATCAGATGCCTTAACTTCGGCATCCTCAAAATTTCATAAGGTAGTTGCAATATTTTGAGGTAAAACACATCAGCAATTATAGTCTCGAGATTGGGAAGTTTGGATAATGAGGCAAGAAACTGGTCGAGGTGTGAGATAGTGCAGTCTAAGAAAAAAGAAATGTACCTTAGATTGACGAATGCTGAGATTACTCTTGATAAATCTAACCAAGTCACACTGGGTGAATTCAAGACACTGAGGTGCCTAAATTTCGGAGAGAGCGTTGGACAATTCCATGGCTCCACACAGTAGAAAATTGAACGCACGCTTGAGTCTTGTGTATCCCATTCCTCTAAAGTATGTGCACGGAGACGACGCTTTGGGTTCTCTATGGCATCAATACAGACATTTCTTGTGGACGAGACATGATGAAAAAATCCATCTTCTTCAGCTTTTGTTATACAAATCTTCCTCAAGAGATCATGAATTCCGACTGCTACGAGTTCCCCATCTGGCCCTTTCTTGCTCATTAAGATCAGATTTCTATTCACAAGATCCTCCAAACATCCCTTCCCCACATCTTCCAAGCATTTAGACTGATTACTTTGTTTAAGAAATCCCTCTGCAACCCACAACATGATTAGCTCGGAAACATCAATTTCAAAATCTTCCGGAAAAGTTGCAATGTAAAGGAAACATGGCTTTAATCGCAGAGGTAACCAATCATAACTCAAACATAGTATCTTTGAGCATTGCGACGAGATTGTGGATTCTATTGAGCTTATATTTTCCAAAATGCTTTCCCACGATTCCACTTCCATCGTGTTTCCCGAAGAAAGGAGCATTCCTGCAACGACCACGATCGTGAGCGGAAGTCCCTTGCAGTTTCTTGCAACCTCCTTCCCGAGTTCCACCAGGTGGAGAGGACAAGATTCTTTCCCGAAAACCTTTTCCTCAAGTAGTTTCCAACTTTGATCTTCGTTCAAAAGCTTCATTTGGTGGATCGGAATACCGGATGATCCTGCATAAACTGCAACGTCTGATAGCCTCGTAGTTAACAAGATTCGACTTCCATTGTCATTATCTGGAAATGACATCTTCAAATCATCCCAAGCCTTGGTACTCCATATGTCATCAATCACAATGAGATATCGTCTACCGCTGAGATTTTTGTGCACTAGTGTTGCCAATTGGGCTTCGCTCTCACCAGATCGTTCGTTACGATCAGTGGTGTATTTCTTGAAGGATTGAAGAAGCTGCAAAAGAGCATCTCTTCTTTGGTACTCTCCAGACAATGTAGTCCAAGCCAAGATGTCAAAATACTGAGAACGGAGTGAATCCTCGTAAGTTCTTCTTGCTAGAGTCGTCTTCCCAATTCCTCCCATCCCAACAATTGGGATAATTTGGAGTTTAGACAAATCTTCATACACACATTCTTTGATAGCATTCAGATCATCATCAAATTCCACAACCTTGTTCACAGTGACTTCGACTGTGGATAAGTGATCCACAGGAGAAGAAAAAGTTCTGGATCGGAGATCTTCTGCTGTATCTCTGTTCTTCATCTTCGTTGTCTCGTCCCAGATAAAATCAATCCTTTCAAAAGCCATGTCCAAGTCTCTATCCAAGCTCACCTCGTGATCACGATGAGCCTCCGAAGAACTCCTATCATCATGAGTTGTTGATACTGAACCCAGATACGAATCCATGAAATCCTGCGCTTCATATGCAGCGTTTCTGATTTCATTTCCCACACGATCATGTCTTCCACGATGCTTCCCCGAATAATCTTCCAAGAAAGTGACAATGGAATCAACTTTTTCATGAAGGGAAATAATTTTTTCTTTGTGAAGGGGATCGATATGTTGTTCAAGATCCAAAATCTGGTTGATTGATCTAACAAGTGAGAGAAGCGCAGCATAAGCCGCCATGGCCAGGAAGACAAAGATGGACCGAAACGAGAGAAACACTTTGTATTATATCTACAAGTAGTATTTTTTTATTTAATAAATGATGTGGGAAACAGCTATTTATATTTTAGATTTTATTTATTTGAAAAAAAAAAGTCAAAGTCTAATTATTTAAGATACCAAAATTAATTCTTAGACAAGACACATGATTATATTTTAAGAGTGAATTTATGAAAAAAATATCTGTCAATTTATTTACCATTCAATATCTATCAGTTTTTTTTGTATTTTAATATCTGATAAAAGACAAACTTAGCTTTTACTATATATTTTATGTATTTTTACTTTTTTACCCTTTTAATTAATAAAAAATTATATAAATATCAATTTTTGTTGGTCATCTTCTCTTTCCTCTCATCATTCCCAATGCATTTGAATGACCTATAAATTGAATTTAAATATTTTTTATTTTAAAAAAACAAATTCTCAACTAATTGAAATTTTTGAAATACTTAGTTTTACTTGCGAAATACTTAATTTCAATTTTAAAATACTTGATTTAGTAAATGAGATACTCAGAATGGGTATTAAAATACTGGATATTCGAATATGCAACGTATGTTCACCAAATGCTCGCAGTCCATCCAAGATGCATTTGGATTACATGTTCATTTCATTTAATTATTTTTTTAATTTAAAAAAAATTCGCAACTAAGCACTGAACATTTTGAAGTACTTACTTTTACTTGCGAAATACCTAATTTCAATTTTAAATACTTGATTTGGTAATTGAGATACTCATAAAAATTAATAAAATACTTGATATTATAGTAGACAATGTAATTTCATCAAGTACTCGCATTTCTATTCAACAGCATTTAGATGACATGTACATTTCATTTAAATATTTTTTTAATGTTTAAAAGAAAAAAATTCGAAACTAAGCATTGAACTTTTTGAAGTACTTAGTTTTACTTGCGAAATACCTAATTTCAATTTTAAAATACTTGATTTAGTAAATGAAATACTCTGAATGTGTATTAAAATACTGAATATTCGAATATGCAATGGAAGTTCACCAAGTGCTCGCATTTCCTTCTAAGATACCTTTGGATGACAAGTTCATTTCATTTAATTATTTTTTTATTGTTAGAAAAGTAAATTCGTAACTAATCATTGAACTTTTTCAAGTACTTAGTTTTACTTGTGAAATACCTAATTTTAGTTTTAAAATACTTGATTTAGTAAATGAAATACTCAGAATGTGTATTAAAATACTGAATATTCGAATATGCAATGTAAGTTCACCAAGTGCTCGCATTTCCATCTAAGATACCTTTGGATGACATGTTCATTTCATTTAATTATTTTTTATTGTTAAAAAAAACAAATTCGTAACTAGGCATTGAACTTTTTCAAATAATTAGCTTTATTTGCGAAATACATAATTTCAATTTTAAAATACTTGATTTGGTAAATGAGATACTCAGAATGGGTATTAAAATACTGGATATTCGAATATGCAACGTAAGTTCACTAAATGCTCGCATTCCTTCCAAGATGCATTTGGATTACATGTTCATTTTATTTAATTATTTTTTTATTTTAAATAAAAAATTCGCAACTAAGCATTGAACATTTTGAAGTACTTACTTTTAATTGCGAAATACCTAATTTCAATTTTAAATACTTGATTTGGTAATTGAAATACTCATAAAAGTTAATAAAATACTGGATATTCTAGTAGGCAATGTAAGTCCACTAAGTGCTCGCATTTCTATCCAACATGCATTTAGATAACATGTACATTCCATGTAAATATTTTTTTTAATTTTTAAAAGAAAAACAAATTCGCAACTAAGAATTGAACTTTTTGAAGTACTTAGTTTTACTTGTGAAATACCTAATTTTAGTTTTAAAATACTTGATTTGGTAAATGAGATACTCATAATGAGTATTAAAATACTGGATATTCGAATATGTAACGTAAGTTCACCAAGTGCTCGCATTTCCATCCATGATGCATTTGGATGACATGTTCCAATAGGTCGAAAGCTATGAGATTTAATAAAACGACATGCAATTCACAATTGATAAATAATTAAAGAGATTTAATTACTTCACTAAGTTGAATTAGTTTGGCATAGCTTGAGAGGGCATGTTCAATTGGATATGAAATCTCGTCGAAAGCATAGATAATTGTCGAATGAATTAAGTAGATTAGCGAGGGGTAGGTGAACCGAGAGTCCCAACAAATTCATTTCTCATTGAACTTTAATCAATCATTCTAGCTTATTTATTTCATCATTTAATCCTTGAACCATTTCATTGAGTTTTTATTTAATAATCGTAGTAGTAAACAATCATCTGAAGTTTCGGTGCTAAAAATTGAATAACTAAGAATAATAATTGAGAAATACAGTCCATAGAAAATGAAAGTTTTGCTCAATCCCTAAGCATGGAATATTTTGACATCGTGCACTTGCGATTATTGAAAGTCCATGACTATATTATTACTTGACATCGTGCACTTGCGATTATTTCGAGCTTGAATATTATTAATTTTTACTAAGAATTTTACAATGAAAGTTTTGCTCGATTACTAAGCAGGGATTACATATTCATCTTATTTAATATTTTTTGATAAAAAAATCCTCAAATAAGCATGAAATTTTTAAAGTACTTAGTTTTACTTGAGAAGTACCTAATTTGAGTTTGCAAATATTTGATTTCGTAAATGAGATACTCACAATATGCATTAAAATACTGGATATTCGAATATGCAATCTTTCCATGGAAAATTCCTTAGGATACTTATTCATATCATTTAAATAAATAAACATAGTTCATTATTCATCATGATAATAATTCATTATATGCATCAATATTATTTTATTATACTTATTATCAAATTTGAGTTTTCAAATGGTAAAATCAATTATCAGTGGAATCTAATTATATAATACTTGTAACAATTTAGGTATCACATTTTCATTTCACGGATCTCATCATCAAAGGCAACTCAATATTGACTTCAAATTATATATTTTGACACCATCAAATAATCGAATTTGAGTTTTAAATGGTAAAATCAAGTATTCGTGGACTCGTATTATGCATTATTTGTATTAATTTAGGTATCACATTAGATACTTCTCACGTAAAAATAAGTATTTTAAAATTTCAATACTTAGTTGATAATTTGTTTTTTTTTATATAAAAAATATTAAATAAGATGAATATGTCATCCAAATGCATCTTCCAAGGAAATATAAACACTTGGTGAGCTTACGTTACATATTCGAATATCCAGTATTCTATTACATATTATGAGTATCTCATGTACCAAATTAAATATTTGCAATATCAAATTAGGCACTTCTCAAATAAAAACAAATACTTTAAAATTTTTATACTTAGTTGGGAATTTTTTTTTTCTTTTACAGAAAAAATATTAAATGATATGAATATGTCATCCAAATGCTTATTCCATGGAAATATCAATACTTGGTGAACTTACGTTGCCTATTCGAATATCTAGTATTTTAATACATATTGTGAGTATCTTATTTACGAAATCAAGTATTTGCAAACTCAAATTAGGTACTTCTCAAGTAAAACTAAATACTTTAAAATTTTCATGCTTAGTTGAGAATTTGTTTTTTTTTAATTATTAAATTATATGAATATGTAATCCAAATGTATCTTCCATAAAAATACCAATATTTGGTGAACTTACGTTGCTTATTCGAATATCCAGTATTTCAATACATATTCTAAGTATCTCATTTACAAAATCAAGTATTTGCAAACTAAAATTAAATACTTGTCATTTAGGGAGTAAAATAAAGTATTGATATACTCGAATTAGATATTTTTTGTACTAATTTAGGTATCATATTTTGACTTCACAAATGACACATAAAAAATCACTCAATATTACTTGAAACTATATTTTTTATATCCCAAAATAATCAAAATCGAGTCTTAAAAGGGTAAAATCAAGTATATGTGAAATCAAATTAGGTACTATTTGTACCAATTTAGGTAGCACGTTTTTTATTCACAAATCTCATCATCAAAAAATATTCAATATTATCTTCAAATTATATATTTTGACATACTCAATCGAATTTGAGTATTTAAAAGGTAAAATCAAGTGTTAGTGAACTCGAATTATGTATTATTTGCATTAATTTAAGTATCACATTTTTTCTTCACGAATATCATCATCGGCGTCACTTAATATTAACTTCAAATTATATTTTGGCATCCTCAAATAATTGGATATGAGTATTTACGGGGTAAAATCATGTATTATATACTCTTATTAGATACTTTGTGTACCAATTTAAGTATCACATTTTAACTTCACAAATGACACAATCAAAAGTCACTTAATATTAGTTGAAACTTAAGTATTTTCTTACACATTTGAAGTATTCAAATAGCCAAATCAAATATTTGGAACCCGAAAATAGGTATTTTATTGATCAAAATAAATAATTTTTCTAATTCAACAATGAGTGAGAAACTGTATTTTTTCAAAAATTAGATGACATGAATAAGTCATCTTAATGCATTTTCAATGAAAATACCAATAATTATTGAATTTATTGTGATAGCTCGAAGATCCAGTATTTTCTTACACATTTGGAGTATTCAAAGAGTAAAATAAAGCATTTAGAACTCCAAAATAGGTATTTTATTGGTCAAAATAAATATTTAATCTTATTTCATGTTGAGTTATGGCATATGTTTTTTTTAAAAAAAAATAAAATGACATGAATAAGTCATCTTAATGCATTTTCAATGAAAATACCAATAATTATTGAATTTATTGTGATATATCGAAGATTCAGTATTTTCTTACACATTTGAAGTATTCAAATAGCCAAATCAAATATTTGGAACCCGAAAATAGGTATTTTATTGATCAAAATAAGTAATTTTTCTAATTCAACAATGAGTGAGAAACTGTATTTTTTCAAAAATTAGATGACATGAATAAGTCATCTTAATGCATTTTCAATGAAAATACCAATAATTATTGAATTTATTGTGATAGCTCGAAGATCCAGTATTTTCTGACACATTTGGAGTATTCAAAGAGCGAAATCAAGTATTTGAAACCCCATAATATGTACTTTGTATGTCAAAATAAGTATTTACTTTTATTCCATGATAATTGAGAAACAATATTTTGTTAAAATTATATTTTAAATGGAGAAAAATGATATAATTTTTGTGGATAAAATAATATATTTATTTAAATAATAAAAGGTAAAAATGTAAAGTTTGCTTTATGGGTAGTTAAAACTAGATGTATAGATTTGTCAGGTATTGATTTCTAAAAAATAATGGCTAGGTACTGAATTTTAATTGAAACATTGGCAGAGGCATTTTTTTGAAATTTACCGATATTTTAATGTGATCATATTTTTTTGTCAGACCAATAAGAACCCCAGAATTTAAATTATTTAATAATATTATTTCGAATTTTTTAGAATAAAAAAATAAGAAATATAAATTGCTTAATAAATAAAACAATTGAAGATTTTTTTTATATTATTTATCGACATTTTCTGTCCAATAAAGAGATGACACACATTTTATAATATGATTTGTTAGCGTGTTCAAATATGACACCTAACACATTTTATTGATTTTGTTTCTTTTTTTTTAATTCATTATTTCGAATTTGTCGTTTAGTCCATCGTTAATTTTCACAATTATAATATACTAAATATAATCAAATCATATTGTAATATGTAATAATTTCAAAATGAGTATGACTAGTTGCTAATTTTTTTATAATTATGAATATAAATTAAATTAATTAAAAATATATATATTTAGACATACAACGTGTGAAAGGGTGGTCAAATTAATAATTGTGCCAGTTGTTTCCCATTTATATATAAAAATTAAATAAAAGATTGGTCAAATTAATATATACAATGCATCTCTCATTTTAAATTTTAATATACAGTCAAATGTATGACATAAAATAATGGAAACAAAATTAATAATTATGCCAATTGTTTCCCATTTTTATATATAAATTAAATAAAAGATTGGTCAAATGAATGTATACAACGCATCTCTCATTTAATATCATTAAATGATGCGTAAAAATTTATACGAGAAAATCTCATTATATAATATATGAAACTGATTTTTTATACGTCTTATAAATATAGATTTATGAGATTGTTTTATAGAAAATTTATTTTTATTTTTTAAAAAAATAAATTTTATGCACTCTTAATTTTGCATAGTTGTTGTCTCTACATGAATCCTAGCCGGAGGTCTACACTCATGAAGCCATTAAAGGCATTATCGTGGTAAGCTTTCTTCAGTCTGTATTTAACAAGAACAAAGTTAATTTGGGTATGGAAGATGCAATTAATAATATAATATAATATAATATAATATAAAAAAATAAATAGACTGGTTTGTGGAAGCTGGGATTTTATTTTTTAATTAATAATCACAAAAAAGATAAAAGTTATTTTAAAAAAAGTAGTCCAAGATATAGAGCTCAAAATGGATCGTGACGTAAAAATGTCTTCTCTTTTTATTTATCTGATATATGTTAAACTTAGTTTCTCATCTGTTTTTTGTTCACCATATGTTCAAGTTGGTCAGACAAGTAAATCTTACAAATTTTAGATATCCAAGGATATTTTATTATTCTAGTATTCCCTAAGTTTGTTATATTACTCACCAATATCAAATATTTGGCATCTAAAGTCCATTTTGATATATGTTTTTCAATCATTTGTGATGTTCATTCAGATATAGCAATCGCAATACTGACCTTCATAATCTTGATTGGCCTGTAAGTGATTATGTATCACATATCATCATCTTTCGCGGTTAAATGAGGCTACATTATGATTTTTCAGTCGTCAAACACTTTTTTGGAGAACATGAGAATTTTGCTGAATGAAACCATAAAACAATGAAATCTTTGATCGAGAACGACTTTTTTATATCAATTGTTAGGATAAGCTACAATGTTTATAGAGGTTAATATAAACACCTCAAAAAAAATTTCTGATCTCATCTTTTCTTCCTCTCCTTTTCGATGAGATGTGATGAAGAAACCCATCTTTTTCGGCTTTAGTCATACAAATCTCCCTCCACATATAATGGATTCTAATAGTTTTGAGTTTTCCATCCTGTCATTTCTTGCCCACTAAGATCAAACTTTTACTCACAAGATCCTCCAAATAACATTCTCCCACGTCTTCCAAGCATTCAGACTGATCACCTGGCTTAAGAAATCCCTCAGCAACCCACAACATGATTAACTTAGAAACATCAATTTCAAAATTTTCTGGATTAGCAGCAAAGTAAAGGAAACATGGCTTTAGTCGAAGAGGCAACAGATCATAACTCAAACATAGTATCTTTGAGCAGTGCAACACAATTGTGGGTTCTGTCGAACTTATATTTTCCAAAATATTTTCCCACGATTCTTCTTTTGGCATGCTACCGGTAGAAAGGAGCATCCTTCCAACTACCACAATGGTGAGTGGAAGTCTCCCACAACTTCTGGCAATCTTCTTCCCTATTTCCACCAATTGGGAAAGACAAGATTCTTGTGCAAAAACCCTGTACTGAAGTAGTTTCCAACTTTGATCATGATTCGGAAAGTTCATTTGGTGAAAAGTACCTGAACAATACCTCCAATATGATGTTTCATCCTATAAACTCCTCATTTAATAAGCCTCTTACACAATTTGCATGTGATCCAATCTATTTTTTTTTATTATACTAACACCTCATATTCCCAAACAACATCATTATACTACAAAAAAAGTGTTTTTAGAAGTGGTTTTTGAGGAGCAATTTAAAAACGCTCGTGTTACTTAAACAGTTTCTATTTCCTTACTTTTAGGAGTGGTCCCATAACTGCTTTAGTTGCGCAATTTTTAATATCGATTTGTATCAACCGCTGCTATAAATTTCTCCTATTGATGAAAACTACTCTAATTGAATATTTTTAACAGCGGTTTCACAAAACCGGTGTTGTGGACCGCTCTTATGGCTTTGTTTTTTTAGGATTGATTTGAAAATTATACATATTAAATACATTTAGTATTGGTCGTATAAACCGTTTCTATACATTGCTCTTATTGATATAACTATAAGAGCATTACGGAAATTGCTCATATTGAAGACATGTAGCAGCTGTTTTCACAGAACCTGTGTCGTGGACCGTTTTTATTGCTCTATTTTTTTATGATTGGTTTAGAAATTGTATCTATTGAATGCTTTCAGTATTGGTCGTATAAACCTCTTCTATAAATAGTTCTTATTGATATTATTATTAGGAGCATTCCGGAAACTGCTCATATTGAAGACATGTAACCACGGTTTTCACCAAAACGTCGTCGTGGAGCGCTTTCATTGCTCTAGTTTTTTAGGATTGTTTTTAAAATATATCTATTGAATACTTTTTAACTTTTGTTTTATATACCGCTAATGCAAACTACTCTTACTGATATAAATTTCTATGTGTTGTGTTATTCGTCACACATCAAGAGATACATACAATATGGGTGATATAGATGATATTGATATAATGCATTTTGTTGATATCAATTTTTCTAGTATACAATCACTGTTAAGTGATATAAATGGGGAAGAATTTCAGGTAATGTGCAAGTGTATTGAAATATTTTCCATTAGCAATGTTTAATTTCCTGATTTGGAGCTGACGTTAACTTAAAGAAGCGGCCACTTGTCAACTTGATCCCAAAATATGAGTATGTTTGTTGTGCAACAATATAAGTTTTAGAGTTCCGTGATTGTTTTATTTCTTTAAACTTAGTTTTATCCATTATTTTTATTTATCTACTTTTTAAAAATTTAAAATCACTATCATAATTTAAAATTTTGAATATTTAATTCATAATGTCCTGAAAATAATATGAAACTTAATTAACATAAATTTTTTTATATATATAAATTCATCACGTGCAGAGGCTTTAATATATAATTATATTACCATAGATAAAAGAGAAATACATTATTTTATTATATATTGATAAATATTTTTTTAATATATATTATTTTGAGTGTATAATTTACCTTTATTTGATTCAATAAATTGAAATTTATTATTGTAAATTTATCATATCAGCATTTTTATAAAAATAATAATTAACTTTTCGTATGTTCGTAAAAAAAATTTATAATCTAATAAACACCATTTTACCACCTAATATTTCATATTCCACATTTTTTTTCGATTTTTTTTCTCTCGTACTATTTAAATTTTAAAAATAAATAGCTTTCATTAAATTTTATTTTCTTAAAAAAAACTACTCAATTCTTTATTTTCTATATTAACCACACATATATATAGCGTGTGTCACGAAGTTATCATGGCAATTAAATATTGGGACGCTGGAGATTTTTTTTTATAATTCTAAAAATGTCATTCAACTACTCAACTTTATAATATTTTTTCCCTACACTTTCAATTTCAAAATTTACAAACTTTCATTTTAAAATTTCTAAAAAAAAAAACTACTAAAGTCTTCAATTCATTTTAAAAGCATGGTTTTAAAAATTATTATCAATTACATTTTTATCTGTTTAATCTTATTAAATCTATACGATATAATAATACACGAACCTCTCAGAATAATAATCACCTTGGTCATTTTATTGGATAGACAAAAATGTCCTTTCTTTTATGTTTCAATAAATTATTATTTAATGCTTACTATCATCTTTCAACTTTATTTTTTCAATTTTAGAAAATAAAAAATGTAATTTATTTTTAGATGTAACATAAATTATTTATGCACACCAAAATCCGCATGCCGAATTACAAGTACATATAATGCTTAAAAAGAAAAATGAAAGTCCAATGATTAAAACTGAAATCCACAAAATAACAAAATATTAATCATATATAAATAGAATAACTGAAATAATTTTTTTAAATTATAGTTAAATCTGTAAAATAACAAAATATAAATTATATATAAATAGAATCATTGAAATATTTTTTTTAATTATAATTAAATATGTACAAAGAATTCCTAACTAATGTTATATAAATCTAAATCATATATTAATATTCTAGCCACATGCTTCACGTAAGATGTAATTTTGATTTTATGGAATCTTGATATATTTTTTGGAATCTAAAAATTTAAAATATGAAAATGATATAATAAATCTATAAAAAAACATTCCTTAATATATAATCTAAAATTTTGTAAGTTGATTAGATAATGATGTTGGTTTCTTTAATTTTTTTATTTAACAATATATTCAATTTCACAAATGTCAAAATTTTGGCGGTAGATCGTATAACATTTACCACCAGAATTTTCATTTAACTAATTGAATTACAAAAATCTATCCACAAAAAGTTACTGTAATGCCCGAGATTTTTATCCTGTTAATCTGAGATGATTTATCGATAAATTTATATGATGATAGACGGACCATTCTGAGACATGAATGGAGATCATGTATGAGTAAGAGGAAGGTGAGGCCAGAGGTTCTGGCGCATATGCGCGGAAGTGGTGCGCGCATATGCGCCAGTTGTTCGGGAGCTGTATGTGCGAGACAGGGTGCGCATATGCGCGAGAGGCTGGATTTCAGGATGTCGATTCCAGAGCTTGTGGCGCATGTGCGCCGAGAAAGGCGCGCATATGCGCGAGCAACCGAGAAGACAAGGCGCCGAGACCGAGAGTCTCGCGCATATGCGCCGGTATTCGACGCGCATTTGCGCGAGGCATGCTAGACAGAAATTCGACACTTGTCTTTTCCATTCTTGTTGGACGTATATAATTCGTACGTCCAACATTCCTCTTGAGATTCAGCAGAAGAAATCGAGAGAAGCTCCAGAGGAAAGTTGTGAAAAATCATTACGCTTTTTTTTTTAGAAATTTGAAGTTTACGAAAGATCCGTCTGTCCGATTTTCAATCCGACTTCAGTACTGTGTTCCTATCGACGCAGGCTCCAACTGGACGTAAGTTTTGTTACGTTTTGATATGTTTTGAAATTATGCTATTGTCAGAATTGAATAGGATTCCTATATGATGTTCTTGATACGTTAGACATCATAGAATCGAAGTCAGATTGAAAAACAGATTGATTACGAATTTGTTATGATTTTTCAGATTATATTGAGTGGTATTGGACAGATTTGAATTGTGACTGGCTTAGAGATTGTATTGGATATGAGTTATGATTGGTAATTGATATCTGTTGATATGGTATTTACGGGAATATTGAGATTGTGCCGTTATGTCGATGATTTGAATTAAATTCAGATTAATCAGATTCAGTGTTGAATTGAGAATGGAATATTGATATTATGATTCTCGATATACCGTTTCAGATTTACAAAGACAGTCTTGAGTTCAGAACTTATATTGCTTCAGACCGAGACGACAAACGGAAGGTATAAGTCAATGTGGTATTGTGAGATCGACACAAGTAGGATATACTTGTGTTTCCCTAAATCACATACTATTTGTTATTATTTGCATTGATTTGATTTGATATGCTTGTTCTATTGATATATAGAGAGCATGTGTTTAGACGAGTGATCTTGTGACAGAAGTACCTGATAGTGGCGGGATCGCCACGGGCACATTGCACGATGTCACAAGATAGTGTATTGGCGATAGTGCCACAGTCTGTGACGGATAGGTCAAGACACTGGATGTTTGGTTATATCGACGTGGATAGAATCGGAGTTTCTTCTATTACTGTTGGTCGATATAGGAATACCAACGTCTGGAAACCGGGATCCCTAGACTAGGATTGAGTCTAGTCTGAGCCGTGGAGTCACGAGTATGATTGATAGTTTGATATTAATTATGTTTCAGATTTTGATATATATCTGATATCTGCTTCATGCTTTATATTAATTATATGATTGCATGTTTCGTTGATTTATACTGGGATTTGTTCTCACCGGAGTTATCCGGCTGTTGTCGTGTTTGTATGTGTGCATGACAACAGGTGGGACAGGTTCAGGGTCGAGGAGATGAAGAGAGAGATCGTGATTAGAGTGGAGACTACGGACTTGATCTGAGATAGGGTTGAACACTTGATATTTAGTAGTTGAACCTTACTTTGTAAAGGATTGTATATAGTACAAAACTTGTAATTGACTTTTATACTGATATGTATAGTAGAGTGATTCCATTACGTTCCGCATTTGATATCATATTGAAAAAAAAAATTTTAGACCGTGTTTATTATAATTGATTAATTAGTCCCAATGACTATTAAGAACATGATTAGCGTCCGGGTCCCCACAACAGGTGGTATCAGAGCGATAGATCCTTTAGATAGAGAAAGGAGCTAGTGAGCGGGGTAGAATGTGTGTTCTTTCCTGCTTTTGCTTGCTAGCATGATTTACTGCTTTATAATGCATGTTTATCTGTTTATCTGACTTGATTTGAAAACATGTGTTATTGAGAATGAATCAGCACCGATTCTGGATCAGCAGTAAGATGATCGGAGGAGGACTGAAGCATATTTGTGAATTTGGATTACTAATCCTTTTGATTATCAGATATGCCTCCTAGAAGATTACCGGAACAGGGCAGTACTTCAAATCCTCCGATGGATGTTACAGCTACTCCGATGGAGACATTATTAAAGAGATTTCAATCTTTCCATCCGCCGACTCTGAAGGGTACTGAGACTTCAGTGGATTGCGAGAGTTGGTTAGACGATGTTGAGATGTTGTTCGAGTCCTTGGAGTACACCGATGAGCGGAGAGTGAAACTGATAGGGCACCAGTTACACGACGTTGCAAAGAACTGGTGGATTACAACAAAGAAGGCATTGGAACATCGAGGTACGGCTATTACCTGGAATGAGATTAGAACTGAAGTTTATCAGAGGTTCTTTCCAGTGTCGTACAGGAAAGACAAGGGAGCGGAATTTGCCAATTTGAGACATGGTCAGCTGAAGGAATATGTGGCGAAATTCTCTTCACTGTTGCGGTTTGCTCCCCACGTAGCTGAACATGATGAGGCCGTTGCGGATCAGTTTATAAATGGCCTGAATCCGGAAATCTTTACCTTGGTGAATACCGGGAGGCCAAACAATTTTACTGATGCATTGAACCGAGCTAAAGGAGCCGAAGCCGGTCTGATGAGACAGAAAGGAGCTTCGTTCGTGCCTTCAGCACCGAGACCACAGCAACCCCCTCCCCGATTTGAGAGCGGCAGGGGTAGTGGAAAGAAAGACTTCCTGAGAGCTAGGGGGAAGCAATTCAAGAAATCTGGAAGTAGCTCATCCAGTTCGAGTGGCTCGAGGCAGACCGATCAGGGTCAAAGTTATACAGGACCCTACTATAGCACTTGTGGAGGGAAGCATTCCACAGAGCAGTGCCGAGGAGTGTTTGGCAGTTGCCGTATTGTAGGCAACAGGGACATTTTGCTCGAGTTTGTCCCCAGAGAGATGCTCAGAGATCCCAGGGTCCGAGCCATCTGGATCCGTAGCTCAGACTGGTAGACGACCAGCTGCAGTCCACTCCTTTCAGCCATCACCATCCCAGTCACAGCCGAGGCCAGGAGGAAGCCAGACAGTTAGCCAGCCTCCTAGACAGCAGGCCCGAGTATTTGCTTTGACTGAGGAGCAGGCTCAGGAAGCACCAGATGACGTTGTTGCAGGTAACTGTTTTATTTCTGGTTATCCTGCATATGTATTGATTGATACTGGTGCATCGCATACCTTTATTTCTGAGAGATTTGCATTGATGCATTCATTGCCTGTGGAGTCGTTATCTACTGTAGTATCTGTTTCTTCTCCTTTGGGGAAGGGTTTGATATCAGTGACATCTGTGAGATCTTGTATACTGCGGTATGATGGACATGAGATTGAGTTAGACTGTATTGTACTTGGGTTGTCTGATTTTGATTGTATTATCGGTATCGATATGTTAACCAAGTACAGAGCTACTGTTGATTGTTTCCACAAAATTGTGAGATTCAGACCTGACATGGCTGAAGAGTGGAAATTTTACGGTAAGGGATCTAGAGCTAGAATTCCTTTGATATCTGTATTGTCTATGACTCGATTGTTGCAGAAAGGAGCGGAGGGATTCCTTGTCTATTCCGTTGATTTACTGAAATCGAGTCCATCATTGGCGGATTTGCCAGTGGTTTGCGAGTTTGCTGATGTCTTTCCAGATGAGATTCCTGGATTACCTCCGATTCGAGAAATAGACTTCAGTATTGAGTTGATGCCAGGTACAGTTTCGATTTCGAGGGCTCCGTACAGAATGGCACCGATTGAGTTGAAAGAGTTGAAAGAACAGTTAGAGGATTTACTGGCCAAGGGTTACATCAGACCGAGTGTATCTCCTTGGGGTGCTCCAGTATTATTTGTGAGGAAGAAAGACGGTTCGATGAGACTCTGTATCGACTACCGGGAACTGAACAAAGCAACGGTAAAGAATAAATATCCCTTGCCTCATATTGATGATTTGTTTGACCAGTTGCAGGGTTCTTCGGTATATTCCAAGATCGATTTGAGATCTGGATACCATCAGCTGAGAGTCAGGGATTCTGATATCTCGAAGACAGCATTCAGAACCAGGTATGGACATTATGAGTTTATTATCATGCCGTTTGGTTTGACGAAAGCACCGACTGTATTCATGGGGTTGATGAACCGTATCTTTCAAAGATATCTGGATGATTTCGTGATCATTTTTATTTACGATATCTTGATTTATTCGAAAAATATGATTGAGCATTCTGAACATCTGAGAACTGTTTTGAGAATTTTAAGGGCTGAGAAATTGTATGCTAAACTGTCGAAATGTGAGTTTTGGTTGAGACAGGTTGTATTTCTGGGTTACATTATATCCGGAGACGGTATATCAGTTGATCCCAGTAAGGTTGAGGCAGTGATTTCTTGGCCGAGACCGACATCAGTACCTGAGATTCGCAGTTTATGGGTTTGGCAGGATATTATCGACGTTTTATTAAAGATTTTTCCAGCATTGCCAAACCGATCACCCAGTTGACTCAGAAGAATGCTCCATTTGTCTGGTCTGAGGAGTGTGAGTCCAGTTTTGCTGAATTAAAGAAGAAATTGACCAGTGCACCGATACTGACTATACCCTCAGGTACTGGTGATTTTGTAGTTTATTGTGATGCATCTCACCGAGGACTGGGTTGTGTGTTGATGCAACGAGGGCATGTGATTGCTTATGCCTCAAGACAGCTGAAGCCTCATGAATCTCGTTATCCAATTCTTGATCTCGAATTGGCAGCCATTGTATTTGCATTGAAGATATGGCGACATTATCTGTATGGTGAAAAATTTGAAATTTATTCTGATCATAAGAGCCTGAAATATCTGTTTTCACAGTACGAGTTGAATATGCGGCAGCGAAGATGGCTTGATTTACTGAAAGACTTCGATTGTGAAATCAAGTACTATCCAGGAAAATCCAACCCAGCAGCTGACGCACTGAGTCGAAAGGTATGTTCTTTATCCTTGTCGACGATTGGTGTCTCGAATTTGATAGAAGATTGCTGTTTGTCTGGATTAGCCTTTGACACAGATCGTCAGCCTCTGAAATTATATGCTATTCGGGCCGAACCAGAACTGATATTACAAATCAAAGAAACACAAAAAGTTGATCCGAATATACAGAATTCGATTGCTATGGTCAGAGCTGGACATCAATCGGAATATCAGGTTCGAAACAGTATTTTGTATGTGAATAATCGTATTGTTGTTTCAAATGTTTCGGAGTTGAGACAGTGAATACTGGCAGAAGCGCACAACAGTCTTTTTAGCATTCATCCGGGTGGCAGGAAAATGTACAATGATGTGAAGGCACAATATTGGTGGAAACAGATGAAATCTGATGTTACTGAATTTGTATCCAAGTGTCTGAATTGCCAACAGGTGAAAGCTGAAGGAAAGAAACCAGGAGGATTGTTACAGAGTTTGTCAATTCCTGAATGGAAATGAGATCACATTTCCATGGAGTTTGTGACGCAATTACCGCGTTCCTCCAGAGGTTGTGATGCGATTTGGGTTGTGATTGACCGATTAACCAAATCCGCATGTTTTATTCCATACAAGATGACGTACAGATGTGACCAGATGGCTGATATTTATGTCAAGGAAGTGGTTAGATTGCACGGAGTACCGAAGTCGATTGTTTCAGACCGTGACCCTCGGTTTACTTCGCACTTCTGGCAGAGTTTGCAGCAAGCTCTCGGTACAAAGTTACATCTTAGTACCGCATATCATCCACAGACTGACGGACAGTCAGAA
Source organism: Primulina huaijiensis (assembly GCF_012295235.1). Lineage (NCBI taxonomy): Eukaryota > Viridiplantae > Streptophyta > Magnoliopsida > Lamiales > Gesneriaceae > Primulina > Primulina huaijiensis. The sequence goes on along the minus strand of NC_133309.1, from coordinate 24,411,760 downwards.
CGGACGATTCAAACATTGGAAGATATGTTGAGAGCTGTAGTGCTTGATTTTAGCACTAATTGGCAAGATGCATTGCCTCTTTGTGAGTTTTCGTACAACAATAGCTATCAGACAAGTATTGAGATGGCACCATTCGAGGCGTTGTACGGAAAGAAGTGTCGATCCCCTCTGTATTGGGATGATATCTCTGAAGTTCCTGCGATTGGACCTGACATGATCAGAGATATGACTGAGAAAGTTAAGATGATTCAGAAAAGAATGAAGGCAGCTCAGGACAGACAGGCCAAATATGCGAATATCCGACGGAGACCGTTGGTATTTGAGAAGGGAGATCGAGTATTCCTGAAGATTTCTCCTTTCAGGGGTGTTGTCAGATTTGGCAAGAAAGGGAAACTGTCTCCCCGATATGTTGGTCCTTATGAGATTCTCGAGAAGATAGGAGATCGTGCCTATCGACTCGCCTTACCGCCTACATTATCGGGGATACATGATGTTTTTCATGTATCCATGTTGCGGAAATATCTCCCTGATGATTCTCACGTTATTCAGCCAGACGAGGCCGAGCTGGATGAATCATTGAGCTATGTTGAGAAACCAGTTCGAATTATTGATCAAAAAGAGAAGAGGATCAGAACGAAGATTATTCCTCTTGTGAAAGTGCAATGGACTCGTCATGGAACTGAAGAAGCTACTTGGGAGACTGAATCAGACATGAGACAGGAATTCCCAGCATTATTTCACTGATGTAAGCTTCCCCTTCAGTATTCTATTATTCCTGTTTACTGCATATGATTGATTGCCTTTGATTTCGGGGACGAAATCGAATCTTAGAGGGAGAGAAATGTAATGCCCGAGATTTTTATCCTGTTAATCTGAGATGATTTATCGATAAATTTATATGATGATAGACGGACCATTCCGAGGCATGAATGGAGAGCATGTATGAGTAAGAGGAAGGTGAGGCCAGAGGTTCTGGCGCATATGCGCGGGAGTGGTGCGCGCATATGCGCCAGTTGTGCGGGAGCTGTATGTGCGGGACAGGGCGCGCATCGGCGCGAGAGGCTGGATTTCAGGATGTCGATTCCAGAGATTGTGGCGCATGTGCGCCGAGAAAGACGCGCATATGCGCGAGCAGCCGAGAAGACAAAGCGCCGAGACCGAGAGTCTCGCGCATATGCGCCGGTATTCGACGCGCATATGCGCGAGGCATGCTGGACAGAAATTCGACACTTGTCTTTGCCATTCTTGTTGGACGTATATAATTCGTACGTCCAACATTCCTCTTGAGATTCAGCAGAAGAAATCGAGAGAAGCTCCAGAGGAAAGTTGTGAAAAATCACTACGCCTTTTTTTTTAGAAATTTGAAGTTTACGGAAGATCCGTCCGTCCGATTTTCAATCCGACTTCAGTACTGTGTTCCTATCGACGCAGGCTCCAACTGGACGTAAGTTTTGTTACGTTTTGATATGTTTTGAAATTATGCTATTGTCAGAATTGAATAGGATTCCTATATGATGTTCTTGATACGTTAGACATCATAGAATCGAAGTCAGATTGAAAAACAGATTGATTACGAATTTGTTATGATTTTTCAGATTATATTGAGTGGTATTGGACAGATTTGAATTGTGACTGGCTTAGAGATTGTATTGGATATGGGTTATGATTGGTAATTGATATCTGTTGATATGGTATTTACGGGGATATTGAGATTGTGCCGTTATGTCGATGATTTGAATTAAATTCAGATTAATCAGATTCAGTGTTGAATTGAGAATGGAATATTGATATTATGATTCTCGATATACCGTTTCAGATTTACAAAGACAGTCTTGAGTTCAGAACTTATATTGCTTCAGACCGAGACGACAAACGGAAGGTATAAGTCAATGTGGTATTGTGAGATCGACACAAGTAGGATATACTTGTGTTTCCCTAAATCACATACTATTTGTTATTATTTGCATTGATTTGATTTGATATGCTTGTTCTATTGATATATAGAGAGCATGTGTTTAGACGAGTGATCTTGTGACAGAAGTACCTGATAGTGGCGGGATCGCCACGGGCACATTGCACGATGTCACAAGATAGTGTATTGGCGATAGTGCCACAGTCTGTGACGGATAGGTCAAGACACTGGATGTTTGGTTATATCGACGTGGATAGAATCGGAGTTTCTTCTATTACTGTTGGTCGATATAGGAATACCAACGTCTGGAAACCGGGATCCCTAGACTAGGATTGAGTCTAGTCTGAGTCGTGGAGTCACGAGTATGATTGATAGTTTGATATTAATTATGTTTCAGATTTTGATATATATCTGATATCTGTTTCATGCTTTATATTAATTATATGATTGCATGTTTCGTTGATTTATACTGGGATTTGTTCTCACCGGAGTTATCCGGCTGTTGTCGTGTTTGTATGTGTGCATGACAACAGGTGGGACAGGTTCAGGGTCGAGGAGATGAAGAGAGAGATCGTGATTAGAGTGGAGACTACGGACTTGATCTGAGATAGGGTTGAACACTTGATATTTAGTAGTTGAACCTTAGTTTGTAAATGATTGTATATAGTACAAAACTTGTACTTGACTTTTATACTGATATGTATAGTAGAGTGATTCCATTACGTTCCGCATTTGATATTATATTGAAAAAAAAATTTAGACCCTGTTTATTATAATTGATTAATTAGTCCCAATGACTATTAAGAACATGATTAGCGTCCGGGTCCCCACAGTTACCTACTTTTTAAAAATTGTGGTGATAAAGATAATCCACCAAAGTTTCTCCAATTAAAAAAAATCTGAAAAAATAAACATCCATTTAAAATTTTAAAGTGCCTTAATATGAAACATTTTCCTTCATATTAAAGTTTAAAGTGTCATAATATGAAAAGATAAACATCCAAGTCTTTTATCAAATTCTCTCCTTCTCTCATCATTCACTTCTTGTTTCTACGGAAGATTGCTTTTTCTTTTGACATTTGGAGGTAATTTATTTTCCTGTATGTGATTACTTTGTGCACTGCCAAAATTTGTAAACCTTCCTCACATGGTTGTACGGTATTCTTGAATCTTGATCAATTGGGAAATTTTAGATTAATGTAATTTGTTTCATACTTGGTTCGTCACATGTATTTAGAAACACATATAATTTTTTGTGTAAATATTTCATTTCTGAAAAATAAATATCAGTGAAATCAACTGCACTCAATTTTCGAGTGTCCTTCGGTGTGTGCTGTGTGTGCATCTCATCGCAATAAATAATCATATGTGCTCTCAATTTTATTTTATTTTATTCACTCTATTTTTTAGTGTCTTTCTTGTGTGCCCTCACAATAAATAATCACATGTGCTCTCAATTTTATTTTATTTTATTCACTTATTGTATTTTATTTATACATAATTTTTAATACTTTTAAAGTTTAATAAATTTTTCCAAAGAAACTTAAGTATATGTGAGGATTTAATCCCATGAAAGAAGGGAGCAGAGATATGTGTACTGAGTTTAGCTTTTTTGTTTTATTTTTCATACGCCACACATAAGACGTGGCTTATTACTGCCCCTTTTTCATTGGGATTCTAATTCTCCATTCTCTTATCTTTTGGACACTTGCTTATTTTATTTCTCCTTTCATTTATTATATATAAATTTTGATTGATATTTGTATGTTAAATATGTTATTTAGTACAAAAATAGTATTCTCACATTTCATCCAATTGTCTAATTTTATATCGGTTATTTAGTGTCCTTCGTGTGTCCCCTCACAATAAATAATCACATGTGCTCTCAATTTTATTTTATTTTTTAATGTTAAAAAAACTCCAATTCATACCATATTTTTAATTAACATTAATATCAGTGAAATCAATTGCACTGATATTCCAATTAAAGAATTATGCCTACAAGTCTCGAGCATTCTAAGAAATATTCGTTTTTGCATCGGTTGGCTCCCGAAATATTTGTATTATATGATTTTGTATTCTAGTATTTGATTATTGACTATGATAATCAGGGTTTATATTCTTTATTTAGTAAGAAGTTTTTAATATAAAAAAATTTACTGTTTTGTTAATTATATACATTTAATATTATTTTGTGCGATTTTTTTCATTATTTTTCAGGTTTGATATTAAATATGACAAATAAAAGAATGCGAAAGTTGCTTCAGAATATAAGTGGACGATCTCGTAGAGATGATACGGGTAATAGAGGACACAAAGATGAACCCGACTCACAAATCACTTCATCAAATCCACTATTAGACCCACGAAACAATGCAACATAAAACAACACAATGGAGTCAAGACAAAACGAGGAGCATAATCAAGGAGGTTAAAAATATTTTTTGCGTATGACTTGTTGGTTATGTTTATCGCTTGTAAAAAAATAATTATATTTTGCATATTTTTTTAGGTCACAACGAGATCACACATTCATCCCGAAGCCAACGAAAGAAACGTGGGAAAACTATTATGAAGGATGTTCATTCCTTAGCACCCGGTGACCGTTTAGTAGCAACATTTAATGAAAGAGGTCAACCTCTTATGGGGAAATGCAGCCGACGCTTGCCAATTTTGTGGGCACCATTGCTCGTAATGGAAATGTTTTGCCCCTTGATTTTTTAGATTGGAGAAAAATGCCTAAGCGTTGCTTGGATGATGCATGGAAACGTTTAACAGTAAGTTGATAAATATTTTATTTCATACTTAATTCAAAACATTAATTATTATAACTTTTTCGATGTTCACAGGCAAGTTTTGATATCCACGATCAACATAGAGCTAGTGTGATGCAGAAGATGTGAGTTTCATGGAGGCGATGGAAGACCCAAGTTAAAGCTACTTCTTACTATCCAAATATTCCATTAAGGAAACTTGTGTCAATTCGTCCCATTCCCCATGACCTTACACCAAAAGTATGGCAAACTTTGTGTCATTACTGAAAGTCTAATGAGGTTGTTCTTCTATTGACTGATTTTTTTATATAGTTTTTTTATAGATAAATTTGATATAATTATATTTTTCCATAGCACTTCAAGAATAAATCGAGAAAATGGGAGAAAAAAAAAAGGGATACATGCAAAAGTTTGCATCTTTGGAATATAAGTTTGTAAGTATTAGATCATAAAATATTTTCACGAATATTTTCATACTATTGATTTACTGTATTACATGTTTCTTTCTTCTTTTTTTTGGGTACTTTTGGCATGTATAGATTAGATATAAGGGAGCTATTGTTGAACATATATGATTTAGGTAGTCAATTTTGTTAAGACATTTTCCATGCTTAGTATTTGAAAATATAATCAAGATTTTATTGTTGTGATGATATCATTCAATACAGGTGAGTCTTGGGCTATTATAATTTTTGCATATTTAATAAAAGTCTTTTTTTTTCTATGTTTAGTTTCAAGAAAATGACAGAAAACCAACTCGTATAGAAATATTACATTTGAGTCGACAAATTAAAAAGAAAGGAGGAGCTCTTGTTGATGATGAAGCAATACGAGTTGAGGTTATAATTGTTTGAATGCTTTGAAATAGCTTCTCAATATTTTTTATTTTATTGACAAATTTTTATTGTTAGGATTTACTAAATGATGCGGTTCAGCGTCATCTCCAAGACAAGCCCGAGGGAACACAACCAACAGAAGTGCATGAGGATGCATTTCGGTTATAGTCTATTTACAATTTTATTTTGTTTTTTAAATATAATTATATATTGCACGATACTAATTATATGTATATTTTCAGTGAAATATTTGGACTAGAGCATTCTGGTCGGGTTCGATGTCTAGGAGCTGGCCAAGTTTTCCCAGATCAGTATAAGTCTAGATTATTTTTAACACAGAGTAATCTCCCTACTTCTGATGTTAATAATAAGTTACGAGAAATGGAAGATAAAATGAAAAGTATGGAAGAAAAAAAACAAGAAGAAATGGAGAGGATGAGACAAATACATGAACATCAACTCCAAAATTTTACAAGAGTCATTCAAAGTATGATAACTGGAAGTGCTGGAGGATCTCGTGAGCCAGAATTATAACAACACAGGTAGCCACATATTAAATAATAATGAATTGATTCTAAAGTACTTATATAAATGCATAGTATTAAATTAAATTTTTTTCTAGATGGCAGCTATCATGACAGATATTATGCAGCAACAGACAAAAACTCCACAAAATGCACATGAAATTCGAAGATCTCCATCAATGTTAGAGTCAGACAGTGATTAGAAGAAATTTGAAAAACATTTTTATTTTATCCATTGAATTTGAAATATTTTGGGTTATTTTATATTAGAAATTTGAGTATTGATATTTTGTGTGGATAATAGTGCTTTATTAATTAATGGTAACATTCATTTTGTGGATTGAAATATTAAATATGAAGTTTTTTTTATTGTTTATTTGATGAATATTTATTTATCTATTTTATTGGTTGATGAATTGTCAGCGAAATAATGTATATTTGTTTTAAATAAAATACAGTAAAATAGTAAATTATTACTAAATTGGATTTAGGACCAATTCCAAATAATTTTTATTGCCAACTGTTTCCAAAGTGGTTTGACATTGGTCCTATATTTCTTGCTCCTATATTGATGACATATAGGATTTATTTGCAACCGCTTGTAAAGTTGTGATATGCACGACATGTATGATCGGTGTCAAACAGCTCTTCAGTTGCTACCACCAATAGCGGTTGCAAAGCACTCTTATATTGATGGCGTGTAGGATCGGTGAATGACCGTTCTTACACCTCACTCTTTTTAGAACGCTTTGAAGCGGCTCCTAAATGCACAGCTACGGGAGCGGTCCAAAATCGTTGCAATATTCACAATATGTACAATTGGTTTCAAACCGCTCTTTAATTGACAACATCAATAGCGGTTGTAAATCGCACTTATAGCCATGGCATGTAGGAGCGGTGTAAGACCATTCTTACACTTCACGCTTTTTAGAACACTTTGAAACGGTTCCTAAATACACAACAACAAAAACGGTTCGAAACTGTTGTAAATATGCGTGATGGGTACGAGCATTATCAAACTGTTGTAAATATGCGTGCTCGCCGCCTCCATCCATCTCAACCGTCTGCCCACCGTCGTATAGCTTGGACCGCCTAAAACAGCCGCCTCATACGTAGGCGGCGTGGTCGAGGAACGCCTACTGCCTAGGCGGCCACCTCGATCGTCATTTAGAACACCGGAAAAAAAAAATAAAATAGAATCATTTGTAGCAACTAATACTTTATTTTTTAATTAATATTCACCAAAGATAAAAGTTCTTTTAAAAAATGTAGTCCAAGATATAGAGCTCAAAATGGATTAGTTTATTTTTTATCGAGAGTCATTCCTCTCATATCCGAATCATCTTATAAATATATATTCGTGAGATCTTACAAGAATTTCTCATGCTAACTATATTAATTGTTGAACTATTTTGATAAATAACATATGTAGTACAAAATATGGATTATTGGTCAGTTGATGTCCTCACAAAAGTCCTAGCCAGAGTCTACCGTGATGAAACCTTTAAAGGCATCATCGTGGTATTTTTTTTTCATTCATTGTTTAATAAGAACAAGGTTAATTTGGGTCTAAAAATATGTAAATAATACAATATATATAATAGAATCATTTGTGGCCACTTATATTTTATTTATTTTTAATTATATTACTCAAAAAAAGAGAAATTGTTAGATCCTTAATTATAACAAATAATGACTTATTGTAGTAGATCAAGTTGTCTTTGCATGTATGACAGGTACTCGACCGTTCTTTTGAAGATTCAGAATAAGCTATTCAATTGGTCTCAAGATGCAAAGTTATCCAACTGTTTTAGCTTTAGCAGCATATTAGATCTACTCAACCGCTTGTGCTTACAAGTCTGTGGCATGAGAACACTCAACTGTTCACTCTCTCGAAACATATTTAAAAACCATTCAGTAAGATATCTTCATATTCAAGTCACACATCTTACAAAGATCATACCTAATTTTTACACATTCGAAGCAATTCTTCAAGCTTGCATTCTCCGAAAGATTTTTCAAAACATAAGCTTTGTAACGCAATTATTTTTACTTGTCGATTTTTCACTATATTCATGTGTCTTACTTGCAATGTGAGTTACTCATTTATTAAGTGTAGATAATCAAATCTATCAAATGCAAGGATTAGTCTATGCTACACACGAATATCGTTAAATCATGTGGGTCTCTGAAATTTTTATGAAAATTGATATATATGTTGATGATGCAAAGATTAACATTTGATCACATTATATTGAGAGAAATACTTCAGGTAATATAGAATAATCTCAAATGCAGTAATATGTGAAGAATTCATCCTCTATTTAGGCAGATAATTTTTATGCTAATTAATACCCCAAGAGGTTTGCTTTCACATTGATACCCATTTTTCTCATTTTCTTTGTACACAAATAAAGGTCACAATTGATACCTTCACGGACACTACTTAAGTTATATTTAAGGATGCAAATTTATCAAGACAAGTGTGGTCTACTATTTTTTTCATGGATCCCACAAGTATCGATAAATCTCCACTCTTAAATGCATCATTGGGGTAATGCCCGAAAAAGTATCATAAAATTTCCATAGATATACTACATTTATTTTGATAATTTATAATATCAAATAACGAGAATTATGTTATTATAAACTTTATAATAACATATTTGTGATTTTATTTATACAATATCTTCATTCTAAATAAAATAGGAAAGCAAGCAAGAAAAATTTTGCGATTTAAACTGAAACGAAACAACTTATGATTTGATTTATATGTACAGCGGATTTGGTTTCAGCTTATAAAAATACGCAAACCGGAATGGATGCTTAATTTGTATTCAAGCAAAAGTGAAACCAACAAAGCCATCGATTAAACTTCTGATTTCAAACACTTCAATAAAAATTCTTGTGAGCTCTCTCAACGACATTAACTTGAAAAGCATAATTCCCATTTTCACGTTGCTGGTCCTGGATTTGCTTTGCTGAATTCAGTAATGATTCACGACAGAACCGTAACTCAATAAGCTGAAGTGAATCTATTTCTCCTACACCATGCGGAATCTCATCGATCAACCTAACATTCTCGAGAATCAAGCTTTCAAGGATTGGGAGGTGGTCTTTTTCCACTTCCCACTTCACCAAATAATCTAACGAAGAATAAAAGTGCTTTAGTCGAAGAAATTGGCCTTCCATTGTCGTCCACTCGGAATTTCTTTCGATACCATTTTCTACTATCTTGAGCACTTGAAGATCTGGGAGAGATCCAATTATGGTCATATTTTCCCAAGGAAAAGGAATTCCTTGTAGAGTCAACTTCTTGAGACTGATTGGAAAAGCGTAGTTCCATATCAAAGAGGGACTACAAGAGTCATACATAGAGATATAATTGTGTAGACCGATAGAGACTTCTAATTCTTCAAGGTTTTGTAGACGAAAAAGATCGTCGAGGTTAAAATCATATTGATTATAATCGTACCATTCATAAACAACCGTCAATTTCTTCAGATTAACGAGTATTTTGATGACATCTTCAGTAAATATGAAATTGATCACTGTGCCAAGTGTTTGCAGATCACTTTTGTTGATGATTCCTATGTTAGAGGGATCCGATAAATAAAAGGGATGGCTCATTATCAGATGCCTTAACTTCGGCATCCTCAAAATTTCATAAGGTAGTTGCAATATTTTGAGGTAAAACACATCAGCAATTATAGTCTCGAGATTGGGAAGTTTGGATAATGAGGCAAGAAACTGGTCGAGGTGTGAGATAGTGCAGTCTAAGAAAAAAGAAATGTACCTTAAATTGACGAATGCTGAGATTACTCTTGATAAATCTAACCAAATCACACTGGGTGAATTCAACACACTGAGGTGCCTAAATTTCGGAGAGAGCGTTGGAAAATTCCATTTCGCCAGAATTTTTTCTTTCTGGTAGAAAATTGAACGCACGCTTGAGTCTTGTGTTTCAGATTCCTCTAAAATATGTGACGAATGTGCACGGAGACGACGCTTTGGGTTCTCTATGGCATCATTCCAGACATTTCTTGTGGACGAGACATGATGAAAAAATCCATCTTCTTCAGCTTTTGTTATACAAATCTTCCTCAAGAGATCATGAATTCCGACGGCTACGGCTTCCCCATCTGGCCCTTTCTTGCTCACTATGATCAGATTTCTATTCACAAGATCCTTCAAACATCCCTTCCCCACATCTTCCAAGCATTTAGACTGACTACTTTGTTTAAGAAATCCCTCTGCAACCCACAACATGATTAGATCGGAAACATTAATTTCAAAATCTTCCGGAAAAGCTGCGATGTAAAGGAAACATGGCTTAAATCGCAGAGGTAACCAATCATAACTCAAACATAGTATCTTTGAGCATTGCACCGAGATTGTGGATTCCATTGAGCTTATATTTTCCAAAAGACTTTTCCACAATTCTTCTTCCATCTTGTTTCCCGAAGAAAGAAGCAGTCCTGCAACGACCACAATCGTGAGCGGAAGTCCCCTGCAGTTTCTTGCAACCTTCTTCCCGAGTTCCACCAGGTGGAGAGGACAAGATTCTTTCCCGAAAACCTTTTCCTCAAGTAGTTTCCAACTTTGATCTTCGTTCAAAAGCTTCATTTGGTGGATCGGAATACCGGATGATCCTGCATAAACTGCAACGTCTGATAGCCTCGTAGTTAACAAGATTCGACTTCCATTGTCATTATCTGGAAATGACATCTTCAAATCATCCCAAGCCTTGGTACTCCATATGTCATCAATCACAATGAGATATCGTCTACCGCTGAGATTTTTGTGCACTAGTGTTGCCAATTGGGCTTCGCTCTCACCAGATCGTTCGTTACGATCAGTGGTGTATTTCTTGAAGGATTGAAGAAGCTCCAAAAGAATATCTCTTCTTTGGTACTCTCCAGACACAGTAGTCCAACCCAAGATGTCAAAATACTGAGCGCGGAGTGAATCCTCGTAAGTTCTTCTTGCTAGAGTCGTCTTCCCGATTCCTCCCATCCCAACAATTGGGATAATTTGGAGTTTAGACGAATCTTCATACACACATTCTTTGATAGCATTCAGGTCATCATCAAATTCCACAACCTTGTTCGCAGCGACTTCGACTGTGGATGAGTGATCGACGGGAGAAGAAAAAGTTCTGGATCGGAGATCTTCTGCTGTATTTCTGTTCTTCATCTTCGTTGTCTCGTCCCAGATAAAATCAATCCTTTCAAAAGCCATGTCCAAGTCTCTATCCAAGCTCACCTCGTGATCACGATGAGCCTCGGAAGAACTCCAAGCATCGTGGGGATCGATATGTTGTTCAAGATCCAAAATCTGGTGGAGTGATCTAACAACTGAGAGAAGCGCAGCATAAGCCGCCATGGCCGGGAAGACAAAGCTGGACCGAAACGAGAGAGACACGTTGTATTATATCTATAGTAGTATTTGTTCATCTAATAAATCATGTCGGAAACAGCTATTTATATTTTAGATTTCATTTATTTGCAAAAAGAAAACAAAATAATTCTTTGGCACATGATTATATTTTAATGTGTTATCATATTTTTTTGTCAGAACAATAAGAAACCCATAATTTCAATTATTTGATCATATTATTTGGCATTTTGTTGAAATTAAAAAATAATAATGAAGATCAATTGTTTAACAATTGTGGATTTTTTTATTATTGTATGCATATCGTGAAAATATAATCAAATCAGATTGTAATGTGTAATAATTTCAAATTTAATATGACTTATATCTAATTTTTTATCATTATGATATCACTTTTGTATAATTATAAATTAAATTATTTTAAAAAAATTATATAAGCATATAATGCATGTAAAGAGACTATAATACTTATAACGAGTGTGTGTAGATTTTGAGTGTGTTCAGATTTACTCAAATATGAATAAAAGATCTTCATTTCCCACTATTAGTCCACGAGCTCGATTGTACATGGCCGGCCCCAGTCAAATAATGGAAACAAAATTAATAATTGTGCCAGCTGTTACCCATTTATATATATAATACGTCTATTGTGAGACGGTCTCACAAATCTTTATCTGTGAGACGGATCAACCCTACCGATATTCACGATAAAGAGTAATACTATTAACATAAAAGTAATACTTTTTCATGGATGACCCAACTAAGACATCCGTCTCACAAAATACAACCCGTGAGACCATCTCACACAAATTTTTATCTTATATATAAAAATTAAATAAAGGATTGGTCAATTTAATATATACAAAACATCTCTCCTTTAATATCATTAAATGATGCATAAAATTTTATATGATAGTATGAGACCTATTTTTTTAATATGTATTTATCTATTATCTATTATCTATTATCTATTATTATTATTATATGAGTTTGAATTGTGAGCTTATCTTTTTATATTTTTATTTGTTTTATAATTTGTCATATTCATTTGGTTATTTATCTATGTTAGTTTAATATATTAATTAATTGTGTACTTAACTTTCATTTGTGAGTTTTCTTCTTTACCCTTTCATTTATTTTATATTTTGTCATATTCATGGGGTTCTTTAAGTCATTTTTCATGTTAGTTTAATATGATAATTAATAGTGTACTTAACTCAATCAAATTAATTATTATTTTGATTTTACTTATAAATTTTTGTTTTATAATTTGTCATGTTCATTTGGTTATTTATGTAATTTTCTATGTTAGTTTAATATGTTAATTAATTGTGTACTTAACTTTCATTTGTGAGTTTTCTTTTTTACCCTTTCATTTGTTTTATATTTTGTCAGATTCTTGGTGTTCTTTAAGTCATTTTTCATGTTAGTTTAATATGATAATTAATAGTGTACTTAACTCAATCAAATTAATTATTATTTTGATTTTACTTATAAATTTATCATAATGTTATACATTTAAAAAAATTTCTAATATTACTACCATCTATTTTATTTAATTTTATTTTATTATTATAAATATGTGACTTTTATTTGTAAACTTACTATTTTAGCGTTTTGTTTATTATCATTTTTCATATTAGTTTAATATGATAATTCATAGTGTACTTAACTCAATCAAATTAATTATTATTTTTATTTTACTTTGTAAACTTACTATTTTACTTTTTTTGTTTTATAATTTGTATAATATTCATGATGTTCTTTAAGTTATTTTCTACGTTAGTTTTATAGGATTATTAATAGAGCACTTAACTCAATCTATCTATCTATTACTATTATAAATATATGAGTTTGAATTGTGAGCTTACCTTTTTACCCTTTTATTTGTTTTATAATTTGTCATGTTCATTTGGTTCTTTATGTAATTTTCTATGTTAGTTTAATATATTAATTAATAGTGTACTTAACTTTCATTTGTGAGTTTTCTTCTTTACCCTTTCATTTGTTTTATATTTTGTCATATTCATGGGGTTCTTTAAGTCATTTTTCATGTTAGTTTAATATGATAATTAATAGTATACTTAACTCAATCAAATTAATTATTATTTTGATTTTACTTATAAATTTATCATAATGTTATACATTTAAAAATGTATTACTCTATTACTATCATCTTCACATGGACGAAATGGATCCTTTTCTATATTTAATGATCTAACAACCATTGGAGTACTTAAAGGATTTGATTTATCCATATTAAAACGTTTAAGGATCTTTTCTGTATAATTTTTCTGGTGAACAAATATTCCACATTCTTTTTGTTCAATTTGTAAACCCAGACAATACTTGGTTTTTCCAAGATCCTTCATTTCAAATTCTTCCTTCAAGTATGACACAACTTCATGAATTTCATTATTCGTTCCAATGATGTTTAAATCATCAACATATACTGCAATAATTACGCATCCGGATGTTGTTTTCTTACTGAAAACACAAGGGCATATTGAATTATTTACATATCCCTTTTTCATCAAATGATCACTTATCCGATTATACCACATTCTGCCAGATTGCTTTAACCCATACAATGATCTTTGTAATTTCACAGAATAGCATTCTTTGGGTTTTGAACTTTGTGCTTCAGGCATCTTAAATCCTTCAGGGATTTTCATATATATATTACTATCAAGTGATCCATATAAGTAAGCTGTAACAACATCCATAAGACGCATTTCTAAATTTTCAGATACTGCCAAGCTAATCAAATACCGAAACGTAATTGCATCCATCACGGGAGAATACGTTACCCTTTTATTTGTTTTATAGTTTGTCACGTTCATTTGGTTCTTTATGTAATTTTCTATGTTAGTTTAATATGTTAATTAATTGTGTACTTAACTTTCATTTGTGAGTTTTCTTCTTTACCTTTTCATTTGTTTTATATTTTGTCATATTCATGGGGTTCTTTAAGTCATTTTTCATGTTAGTTTAATATGATAAGTTGTTGAGGATCGGATTGAGTTTAGAAGGGGGGTTGAATAAACTCAACGGCAAACTTAATCGATTTTTCAGAATGATGTGCTAGAGTCCTGTTAGAGATACTAGCAGATTTTTGTTCAAGTTTAAAGACCAGCAGATCACAAGATAATGTGCGGAAACGATCTGTTGGTTGGTGGGTGAAAAATAGTGAAGCAGAAAAGCAGTAGATGGCACAAGGTTTGTTTCTGGAAGTTCGAAGATGAATCTTCTACGTCTCCCCTTCTTCTGTTTCCAGAAGGTATCACTAATAGACTTTGGTGAATACAGTACAACAATTGTACACACCCACTTCAACAGGACTTACACTTCGCCTACTGAAACTCTTAGTTTTACAACTCGACTACTTGAAGGATTTTAAGTTCTGGAAAGAACTCTTTTCGAGTTACAAATTCTTCTATTGATGAAGTGAATAGTTGAGCTTTTGAGATAACTGAGAGTTCTAGCGATGCTCGAATGATATTTTTTGATTGAGGTTCGTTCAAATGCTTGTTTTTTGAAAAGTGCTCCGTCTTCATATATAGGCTTAAACCAACGTTAAAATCTGAATAGCTCTTTTGACTTTTCAGTTATTCAGCTTTATTGCTGAAAATGGACCTTGCACAATACATTAAAGCAATCAGTCTCAGTTTATACCAAAAATGGTAAGCCGTCTTAAATGTTCCCGTACAACATTTAATGGCCTTAAATGAAGCAATAAATGCAATTATCACGTTAATAGATTAACGGTAATATTTAAAGACTTGAGATACGCAACAATCTGCTAGTGTCAATTTCGGGTTTGTATTTCTTCTAGTTCTGGTTTTAGCTAAGAAGTCATTTGTTCATTAGATTAAGCAGTACTTGATAAGTGCTGCTACTGGTTTTAGCGCGGTACAAGTGCTTCTGGTTTTCTATTTATTTACATTTACTGGTTTTGTACTAGCATCTCCAGAACAAAATTAAGTCTAACATAATTAATAGTGTACTTAACTCAATCAAATTAATTATTCACTACAAGAAATTCTGCATACAACAACGCACATACGACAACGGTTTTTCACAAAAACCGTTGTCGTATGTTTTTTAACAACGGTTTTATCTAAAACCGTTGTCTTTTGGGGGTCAAAGACAACGGATTTTGAGATCAAAGACAACGGTTCTATAGACCCGTTGTCTTTGAGCGTTTTTTTTGGGTAACGACAACGGCTCTATGAACTGTTGTCGATTAGCGTGTTTTTTTGGACAATGGACAACGGTTTTAAGAAACCGTTGTCGATTAGCGTGGTATTTTTGACAAACAACAACGGCTTTAGAAAACGTTGCAATATTTAGCGACGGTTATTTCAACAACCGTCGCTAATTTTAGCGACGGTTTGATAAGACCGTCGCTAAATCTAAATTCGTGACGGTTGTAAAAGAACCGTCGCTAATTTTTGCGTGGTTTTTTTGACAAACTACAACGGTTTTGGAAAACGTTGCAATATTTAGTGACGGTTATTGAAAAAATCGTCGCTACTTTTAGCGACGGATTTAAAAAACCGTTGCTAATTTTAGCGACGGTTTTAAACGTTTAAAATTCGCGACAGTTTTAAAATAACCGTCGCTAATTTTAGCGTGGTTTTTTGACAAACAACAACGGCTTTGGAAAACGTTGCAATATGTAGCGACGGTTATTTCAAAAATTGTCGCTAATTTGGCGACGGGTTTGTCAAAACCGTCGCTAATGTAGCGACGGGTTTGTAAAAACTGTCGCTACGTTTAAATTAGCGACGGTTGTAAAATAACCGTCGCTAATTTTAGCGACAGTTTGAATCCAAACCGTTGCCAAATAAAAAATATGCGACGGTTTATCATTTACCGTCGCCAATAGCGACGGTTTAACCAAAACCCGTCTCAAACTGTTTATAAATATCTCCTTTTCCGTTCCATTTTCCTCCACAACACTTAAAATTTTTCTCTTTTACACCATTTTATCACTTCACACAACACTTAAAATTTTTCTCACCACTTCATAACACTTAAAATTTTTCTCTCTTACACCATTTCATCACTTCACACAACATTTAAAATTTTTTTATCTTACACAATTTTATCACTTTCACACAACACGTAAAATTTTTCTTACCACTTTATAACACTTAAAATTTTTCTCTTTTACACGATTGTACTACTTCACAACACTTAAATTTTTTTTCTTTTACACGATTTTAGTTTGGATTATTAGTTTCTTTTAGATTTATTAAATTATTAAAGGTATTTTTTTTAATTTTTCGAAACAAATTAGCGACGGAACTCTTGAAAGATGACCGTCGCTAACATTAGCAACGGTCGCGATTTCTACCGTCGCTAATTTAAAAGTAGCGACGGTTTATATAACCGTCGCCGTTTTAATTAGCGACGGTTTATCTAACCGTCGCTAATTTCCGTCGCTATTTTTATTTGCGACGGTTTTAATTTGATCTACCACAACGAATAAAAACCGTTGTCGTTGAACGGACTTTCAACAACACCCTCAGTTACAACAGTTTTTAAATGGCTACGACAACGGATAAAATCCGTTGTCGTTTGCCGTTTTTGTAGTAGTGATTATTTCGATTTTACTTATAAATTTATCATAATGTTATACATTTAAAAATGTATTACTCTATCACTATTATAAATATATGAGTTTGAATTGTGAGCTTACCTTTTTACCCTTTTTTTGTTTTATAATTTGTCATGTTCATTTGGTTCTTTATGTAATTTTCTATGTTAGTTTAATATGTTAATTAATAGTGTACTTAACTTTCATTTGTGAGTTTTCTTCTTTACCCTTTCATTTGTTTTATATTTTGTCATATTCATGGGGTTCTTTAAGTCATTTTTCATGTTAGTTTAATATGATAATTAATAGTGTACTGAACTCAATCAAATTAATTATTATTTCGATTTTACTTATAAATTTATCATAATGTTATACATTTAAAAAAATTGCTAATATTACTAACATCTATTTTATTTTATTATTATAAATATGTGACTTTTATTTGTAAACTTACTATTTTAGCGTTTTGTTTATTGTCATTTTTCATATTAGTTTAATATGATAATTCACAGTGTACTTAACTCAATCAAATTAATTATTATTTTGATTTTACTTTGTAAACTTACTATTTTACTTTTTTTTGTTTTATAATTTGTATAATATTCATGATGTTCTTTAAGTTATTTTCTACGTTAGTTTAATAGAATTATTAATAGAGCACTTAACTCAATCAAGCTATTTATTATTTTAATTTTACTTTTATTTTTAAATTTAAATTTTAATTTATTTTTAAATTTAAATTTAATTACTTTAATTTATACAATGACATCAAATTAATAGAAAATCACTCTCATAATGTTATACATTAAAAAATTATTAATATTACGAACATTAAAGTAATAATAGGAAGACGAATAGAGATGAGTGACATTGAAAAAAATTAAATAATTAAAAAATATTAAGATCATATAAAACATCTTCTTTCCATTTACAATAGAGATATTTTAAGACTACTTATGTATCAACAAATATATGTGATTGAGAGAAAATATTTGTATGTAGGTGATTTCAATATAAACATTTAAGTTATTTAGTCAATTTTCGATATATGATGTTAAATAAATATTATCTATTAAATATATGATTTTCATTTGTAACCTTACCATTTTTTGTTTTACAATTTGTCATGTTCATGATATTATTTAAGCCATTTTTTATGTTATTTTAATAAGATCATTAATAATGTACTTAACTCAATCAAACTAATTATTGTTTTAATTTAATTTTAAATGTAATTTTAATTACTAAATTTATACATTTCCGTCAAATTCATGAAAAATATCTATCACATTGATGATAGGTAATAATGGGCAGATGAAGTGAGATGAGTCGGATTGAATAAAAATAAATTATTAATAAATATTAAGGTTATATAAAAATTCTTTCTCCCATTTAGAATAAAGATATTTTCAAACTTTTTATGAGTCAATAGATATATATGATTGAGAAAAATGTTTGTATGTAAGTTATTCCAAACACTGGTTTTAAGCTATTTAGTCAATTTTTTGTATATGCTGCTAAATAAATATTACTAAATAATATGCTTCATTTGATCATTTTGTGTTCTTGCAATGAGATGAGTTTTTTAACATATCATTACATGTTTTGGTGTTATATGTCGTTTGTATTGATCATGTTGTATTTGGATTCCTTATGTGCTTGATTATATTATTTTTGTAGTATTATTTATTGTGAAATTAATAGGTGGGCTAAAAAAATTAGTGGATCTATGAGTTTTCTGATGGACGACAAACATGGATAAATTGTTAAAAGAGATAATATCAAGTAAATTTTTGGCATACGATTTTGTTCTAATTAAATGATTATGCATGATTCTAAATTTTAATTGTATCACAAGTTAACGTATATTTTGTCGTTGCCAGATATATTTTGTCAACGGTCTAATATTTTTCTTTGATTTAAGGAAAATTGTACGACTTCGTATTATAATTTAATTTCTTAAAGTTTTATTAAAGGATTTTTCATGATGGTTTTGAGGCACCATTTTTTCCTTTGTGGGTTTTTTTAAAAAATAAAATATTTATGAAACCATGACGTTAATAAGGCGCCTTCTCTTTATTTGAAATAAAATATTGAAAAATTTATAAAATTTTTGAATAATATGAGTTAGTATTTAATTTGAGAGAGATTTATGATTTTTTTTGCTCGTATATACTTCAATTTCTTTGTTATTGTACTAAATAAATTTTTTTTGAACTTTGAGTTATCATTTTTTTATGGAGGTTGTTTGTGTTTTGAATTTTTTAATTTCATTTTGTTTAGTATTGTTGGCGGCAATTGATTTTCCTGATATTCTATTATTTGTCTTGTTGTTTGTATGACAATCTGTATGAGAGTACACCAATCGAAGCCACATATTTTGGGTCTTATGTTCTACGAAGAGGGTAATATATGATTTCTGAGAATTATATAATTTATTGGTTCTTCATACATGTAGTTAAGAAATGAATCAAATTTTGAACAAAAAATTTATGACAAATATAGTGGATGAAAAAAACATGTTAAAAAAAATAATGTTGCGTATTACTATGTCCCTATTTCTATATGATATAATTCAAACACATTTTTTTAGATATTTGAAATTAGGTCTAACTATGTGACATGAAACATATACATATATATTTGAAGGCGTATTTAAATCAAGATATTAAGATCAAGAATGATTCATATTTAAATTTCAACACGGTACAATGAAGAAGAAATTGGAAAATTGTATGTGTAAATCTTTAAGGGTTATATAGTGATTATGTTGCTACTTCATGGTTTGTAACATATTGATGCCATATAAAATATCAATATTTCTCAAAGAATAAACAAAAAGAAAAAATTCTTCATTAAGAAAAAGAAATACATGAAAAAAAAAATTGTGTATAAATCTCATTCTATTTTTAATGGTATGAAAACAATTATAAAGCTTTGTGAACACAATAGATCAATTTTGTGCATTTTTAGTAAATTGGGACATTGAGCTGGTTGCACTTTATTTCTTCCAATATTATCTTGATAGATTTCGAGGTGGCCAAGAGGTTGTTTTTGTCTGTTTTCTTAATTAAAGTGGCTAACAAACTAATTCATGAGATATATGATAGTAACATAGAGAACTACTCGCCAAATAAATTCACTTAGCCAAATAGTAAAATTCAAATTGAATTATACAATATTTCATCAAATTAATTTTGTCTATTATAAGATGCTCATGAAATCTAAACATTTTTATTATTAGATGGATGTTGAATAAGACAAATACTTTGATATATATTTGAATGAGATCTCATATACATATCTTAATTACGTTATCCGTGTCCTTCTCAAAATTTTTAAAATACAATAATTAATTTTGTATGTCATTCCACAATATATAAAATATTATAAAACAAAATGTAAAATCGATAGAATAAAATTTGTTTTGTTTATGAGATTGAAACTATATCATCCCCATGATATGATGCACGCAATCATTGTTCCAAATCTTCTAAAAAATGACGAACGAAATAACTTTCCTGAATTGCGTCAAATTAAACAATGACACAGTTCTAAGATATAGTCATTTGAAAATATTTTCAAGTTTTTTTCTCACACCTATTGAGTAATAATTGTTAAAAATTTATTAAACTTATAGCTATATGTTGATAATATTGATACTAAATATATAAAAATGATATTACAAATATCACGATGTTTGAAGAAATTACAGCACCATTCATTGGTTATGTTGTTGAAGAATATATAGGTTATACTAGGGGTGTTCATCGATTGGTTCGATTTGGTTTTCGATTTTTTATTTCGGTTTTTTCGGTTTTCAGTTTTATAAATATATAATTCGATATCCGAACCATTTTTTTTCGGTTCGGTTCGGTTTTCTACCAAAACGGTTCGGTTAATTTGGTTTTGGTATAATTATTTAAATTAATAATATAAATATATTGTAAAATATAATATGTTAACTTTCTACATGTTTTCTTAGTAAAATATTTAAATATAAGGTCTAAATTAATTAAACAAACAACAATCAACTAAAAATTGTTCAAAATGGTTTTTCATTATTCACTAAATATCATATCAAAATATATAATATAAATAAAAATATAAAAAATTATTAATTTAATGAAATTTCGGTTTTTTCGGTTTTTACGTATATAATCCGAAATCGAACCAAATAAACTTCGGTTTTAACATTTATATCTGAATTACAAAATTCGGCTTTCGGTTCGGTTCGGTGTTCGGTTTTTTCGGTTTTATCCGAAGTTTGAACACCCTTAGGTTATACATACTTTTAGTCACAAGTAAAAACCAATCACGACTAAAAACAACATTTATTCTTATGAGTTATAGTTGGTGATTGTCAAAAACTGAAAAATCATTCAACGATAAAATAAATATTTGGAAAATAAGATTATTGGATAAAAACAATGTAGAAAACTGAAAAAACGTCCTGATAGGGAAGTAAAGTACGAGCATGTCAGATCCCAGATGAGGATTTTAAATAATATAGTAGATGTTAAAGACGATCATATACTTGCTGAGTATATTAAAATGATTATATGTATATTATAACAAACTACGACAAAGAGTTGTTGAGTTATCAAAATCAACCAAGAAGTATATTGAAAAGTGTGTCATGTAGATAAGATAACTTCTCCGATTCATATACCGTCTATGGTCATGATTTTTGATTTTGTGGTTTGGTTTATTTTAATTAATAAATGTTATTAGTCATATTTTAATTCATTTAAATATTATCAAAATTTCGTATTTATATTTCCAGTAATTTAATTGCTCATGTGCAACGCACGTGCACTTTTCTAGTAAATATAAATTTATGAGATTGTCTTACATGAATTTATTTTTATTTTTTTTTAAAAAAAGAAATTTTATGCACTTTTAATTTTGCATAGTTGTTCTCTACATGAATCCCAGCCGGTGGTCTACACTCATGAAGCTATTAAAGGCATTATCGTGGTAATCTTCTCTTTTATTTATATGATATATGTTAAACTAAGTTTCTCGATCTGTTTTTTGTTCACAATATGCTCAAGTTGGTCAGACAAGTAAATCTTGCAAATTTTGGATATCCAAGGATACTTTATTATTCTAGTATTCCCTAAGTTTGTTATATTACTTACCAATATCAAATATTTGTCATCAAAAGTCCATTTTGATATATGTTTTTCACTCATTTGTGATGTTCATTCAGAAACAGCAATCGCAGTACCGACCTTCATAATCTTGATTGGCATGTAAGTGATTATGTATCACATATCATCATCTTTCGCGGCCAAATGAGACTACATTATGATTTTCCAGTCGTCAAACACTTTTTTGGAGAACATGAGAATTTTTCTGAATGAAACCATAAAACAATGATTTCTTTGATCGAAAACGACATTTCTGATATCAATTGTTTGGATTAGCTACAATGCTTATAGAGTTAAATAAAAATCTCAAAAAAAATTTCTCATCTCATCTTTTCTTTCTCTCCTTTTCGATGAGACGTGATGAAGAAACCCCTCTTCTTCGACTTTAGTCATACAAATCTCCCCCCGCATATCATGGATTCCAACAGTTTTGAGTTTTCCATCCTGCCATTTCTTGCCCACTAAGATCAAACTTCTATTCACGAGATCCTCTAAATAACATTCTCCCACGTCTTCCAAGCATTTAGACTGATCACATGGCTCAAAATATCCCTCGGCAACCCACAACATGATTAACTTAGAAACGTCAATTTAAAATCTTCTAGATAAGCAGCAAAGTAAAGGAAACATGGCTTTAGTCCAAGAGGCAACAGATCATAACTCAAACATAGTATCTTTGAGCAGTGCAACACAATTGTGGGTTCTGTCGAACTTATATTTTCCAAAATATTTTCCCACGATTCTTCTTTTGGCATGCTACCGGTAGAAAGGAGCATCCTTCCAACTACCACAATGGTGAGTGGAAGTCTCCCACAACTTCTGGCAATCTTCTTCCCTATTTCCACCAATTGGGAAGGACAAGATTCTTGTGCAAAAACCTTGTACTGAAGTAGTTTCCAAATTTGGATCATCATTCAGAAACTTCAATTGGTGAAAATTACCGGAACAATACCTGCAATATGATGTTTCATCCTATAAACTCCTCCTTTAATAAGTCTCTTACACAACTTGCATGTGATCCAATCTATTTTTTCTTTATTATACAACACCTTATATTCCCAAACAATATCATTATACTACAAAAAAAAGTGTTTCTAGAAGCGGTTTTTGAGGATCACTTTTAAAAATGCTCGTGCAAACTAAACAACAAAATCGGTTTTACTTAAACATTATCTATTTCCTTACTTTTAGGAGTGGTCGCATAACCGCTTTAGTTGCGCAATTTTTAGTACCGATTTGTATCAACCGCTGCTATAAATTGCTCCTATTGATTTAGTTATTAGGACCATTCTGGAAACTACTCTAATTGAATATTTTTAACAGAGGTTTCACAAAACCGGTGTTGTGGACCGCTATTATGGCTTTGTTTTTTTAGGATTGATTTGAAAATTATACATAGTAAATATATTTAGTATTGGTCGTATAAACCGTTTCTATACATTGTTTTTATTGATATAACTATAAGAGCATTCCGGAAATTGCTCATATTGAAGACATGTAGCAGCGATTTTCACAGAACCTGTGTCGTGGACCGCTTTTATTGCTCTATTTTTTTAGGATTGGTTTAGAAATTGTATCTATTGAATGCTTTCAGTATTGGTCGTATAAACCGCTTCTATAAATAGTTCTTATTGATATTACTATTAGGAGCATTCCGGAAACTGCTCATACTGAAGAATTGTAACCACGGTTTTCACAGAACCGGTGTCGTTGCCCGCTTTTATTGTTTTATTTTTTATGATGGGTTTAGAAATTGTACCTATTAAATACTTTTAGTATTGGTCATATAAAACGCTTTTATAAATTGTTCTTATTGATATAACTATTAGGAGAATTCTGGAAACTACTCATATTGAAGACATGTAACAACGGTTTTCACAAACACGTCGTCGTGGAGCGCTTTTATTGCTCTAGTTTTTTAGGATTGTTTTTAAAATATATCTATTGAATACTTTTTATCTTTTGTTTTATATACCGCTAGTTCAAACTCCTCTTACTGATATAAATTTCTACGTGTTGTGTTATTCGTCACACACCAAGAGATACATACAATATGGGTGATGAAGATGATATTGATATCAATTTTTCTAGTATACAATCACTGTTAATTGATATAAATGGGGAAGAATTTCAGGTAATGTGCAAGTGTATTGAAATATTTTCCGTTAACATAAAGCAGCGACCACTTGTCAACTTGATCCCAAAATATGAGTTTGTTTGTAATGCAACAATATAAGTTTTAGAGTTCCGTGATTGTTTTATTTCTTTAAACTTAGTTTTATCCATTATTTTTATTTATCTACTTTTTAAAAATTTAAAATTACTAAATATTTTTTTATCTTAATTTAAAATTTTGAATATTTATTTCATATNATATTTAAGACCTTTTTATACAATAGTATGATATAATTATTATTTAATCAATAAAATAATATCGAAAAATAAAATAGGTATTTAATTGAATTTAATAAAAATATTCGACTTAAAAAATAATTTTATTAAATGGTAAAATCTTCTTTACAACTTGATAATGTACCAATTAAAATGTTTTCGATAGTTTACGTATCAATTTGACAATTAATCATTATTTCAGTGTACAAAAATGAATTGTACTCTTTTTAAAATTGAAATGGTAAATGGTAGGAGATAAAATTAAATATGAAGAAAAATTTAGTTATATAATTGGATGGTTAGAAGGTACTTTCAAAGTGGTGTAAGTGTAAAATGCATAAAATTTAGTAAAAGTGAATGGAAATAGGCCGTCTATATTTTTATTCAATGCTAGATTTACCTTTATTTGATTCAATAAAGAAGTTTATTATTGTAAATTTATCGTATCCTTATTTTTATAAAAATAATAATTAACTTTTCTTATGTTCGTAAAAAAAATTTATAATCTAATAAACACCATTTTACCACCTAATATTTCATATTCCACATTTTTTTTCGATTTTTTTTCTCTCGTACTATTTAAATTTTAAAAATAAATAGCTTTCATTAAATTTTATTTTCTTAAAAAAAACTACTCAATTCTTTATTTTCTATATTAACCACACATATATACCGCGTGTGTCACGAACTGATTAGGGCAATTAAATGTTGGCACACTGGGGATTTTTATTATATAATTCTAAAAATGTCATTCAACTACTCAACTTTATCATATTTTTTCTCTACACTTTCAATTTCAAAATTTACAAACTTTCATTTTAAAATTTCTAAAAAAAAAAGTACTAAAGTCTTCGATTCATTTTAAAAGCATGGTTTTAAAAATTATTATCAATTACATTTTTATTTGTTTAATCTTATTAAATCTATACGATATAATAATACATGAACCTCTCAGAATAATAATCACCTTGGTCATTTTATTGGATGGACAAAAATGTCCTTTTATGTTTCAATAAATTTATTATTTAATGCTTACTATCATCTTTCAACTTTATTTTTTCAATTTTAAAAAATAAAAAATGTAATTTATTTTTAGATGTAACATAAATTATTTATTCACACCAAAAT
The DNA here is from genome assembly GCF_012295235.1 of Primulina huaijiensis. NCBI lineage: Eukaryota > Viridiplantae > Streptophyta > Magnoliopsida > Lamiales > Gesneriaceae > Primulina > Primulina huaijiensis. The sequence continues at coordinate 24,386,037 of NC_133309.1, read as the reverse complement.
CTGCATGCCGAATTACAAGTATATATAATGCTTAAAAAGAAAAATGAAAGTCCAATGATTAAAACTGAAATCCACAAAATAACAAAATATTAATCATATATAAATAGAATAACTGAAATAATTTTTTTAAATTATAGTTAAATCTGTAAAATAACAAAATATAAATTATATATAAATAGAATCATTGAAATATTTTTTTAATTATAATTAAATATGTACAAAGAATTCCTAACTAATGTTATATAAATCTAAATCATATATTAATATTCTAGCCACATGCTTCACGTAAGATGTAATTTTGATTTTACGGAATCTTGATATATTTTTTGGAATCTAAAAATTTAAAATATGAAAATGATATAATAAATCTATATAAAAAAAACATTCCTCAATATATAATCTAAAATTTTTGTAAGTTGATTAGATAATGATGTTGGTTTCTTTAAATTTTTTTTATTTAACAATATCTTCAATTTCACAAATGACAAAATTTTGGCGGTAGATCATATAACATTTACCATCAAAATTTTCATTAAACCAATTGAATTACAAAAATCTATGCACAAAAGTTCTCTACTTTTTAAAAATTGTGGTGATAAAGATAATCCACCAAAGTTTCTCCAATTAAAAAAAATCTGAAAAGATAAATATCCATTTAAAATTTTAAAGTGCCTTAATATGAAACATTTCCCTTCATATTAAAGTTTAAAGTGTCATAATATGAAAAGATAAACATCCAAGTCTTTTATCAAATTCTCTCTTTCTCTCATCATTCACTTCTTCTTTCTACGGAAGATTGCCTTTTCTTTTGGCATTTAGAGATAATTTATTTTACTGTATGTGATTACTTCTTGCACTACCAAAATTTGTAGAACCTTCCTTACATGGTTGTACGATATTCTTGAATCTTGATCAATTGGGAAATTTTAGATTAATGTAATTTGTTTCATACTTGGTTCGTCACATGTAATTAGGAACACATATAAATTTTTGTGTAAATATTTCATTCCTGAAAAATAAATATCAGTGAAATCAACTGCACTCAATTTTCGAGTGTCCTTCGGTACGTGTGCGGCATGTGCATCTCCTCGCAATAAATAATCACATGTGCTTTCAATTTTATTTTATTTTATTCACTCAATTTTTTAGTGTCCTTCGTGTGTGCCCTCACAATAAATAATCACATGTGCTCTCAATTTTATTTTATTTTTTAATGTTAAAAAAACTCCAATTCATACCATATTTTTAATTAACATTAATATCAGTGAAATCAATTGCACTGATATTCCAATTAAAGCATTATGCCTATAAGTCTCGAGCATTCTAAGAAATATCCGTTTTTGCATCGGTTGGCTCCTGAAATATTTGTATTATATGATTTTGTATTCTAGTATTTGATTATTGACTATGATAATCAGGGTTTATATTCTTTATCTGGTAAGAAGTTTTTAATATAAAAAAATTTATTGTTTTGTTAATTATATATATTTAATATTTATTTTGTGCGATTTTTTTCATTATTTTTCAATTTGATATTAAATATGACAAATAAAAAATGTTTATTTGTCTAGATGGCAGCTATCATGACAGATATTATGTAGCGACAGACAAAAACTCCACAAAATGCACATGAAATTCGAAGATCTCCATCAATGTCAGAGTTGGACAGTGATTAGAAGAAATTTGAAAAACATTTTTATTTTAGCCATTGAATTTGAAATATTTTGAGTTATTTTATATTAGAAATTGGAGTATTATTGATATTTTGTGTGGATAATAGTGCTTTATTAATTAATGGTAACATTCATTTTGTGGATTGAAATATTAAATATGAAGTTTTTATTGTTTATTTGATGAATATTTATTTATCTATTTTATTGGTTGATGAATTGTTTGCGAAATAATGTATATTTGTTTTAAATAAAATACAATAAAAGAGTAAATTATTGCTAAATTGGATTTAGGAGCAATTCCAAATAATTTTTATTGCCAACTGTTTCCAAAACGGTTTGACACTGGTCCTATATTTCTTGCTCCTATATTGATGACATATAGGAGTGATTTGCAACCGTTCTTAAAGTTGTGATATGCACGACGTGTATGATCGGTGTCAAACCGCTCTTCAGTTGCTACCATCAATAGCGGTTGCAAAGTTATTGTGGCCACTTATATTTTATTTATTTTTAATTATATTAATCAAAAAGAGAGAAATTGTTAGATCCTTAATTATAACAAATAATGACTTATTGTAGTAGATCAAGTTGTCTTTGCATGTATTACAGGTACTCGACCGTTCTTCTGAAGATTCAGAATAAGTTATTCAACTGGTCTCAAGATGCAAAGTTATCCAACTGTTTTAGCCTTAGCAGCATATTAGATCTACTCAACCGCTTGTGGTTACAAGTCTGTGGCATGAGACCACTCAACTGTTCACTCTATCGAAACATATTTAAAAACCGTTTAGTAAGATATCTTCATATTCAAGCCACACATCTTACAAAGATCATACCTAATTTTTACACATTCGAAGCAATTCTTCAAACTTGCATTCTCCGAAAGATTTTTAAAAACATGAGCTTTGTAACGCAATTATTTTTACTCAAAAAAAAAATTCAATTATTTTTACTCGTGGATTTTCACTATATTCATGTGCCTTACTTGCAATGTGAGTTACTCGTTTATTAAGTGTAGATAATCAAGTCTACCAAATTCAAGGATTAGTCTATGCTACACACGAATATCGTTAAATCATGTGGATCTCTCAAATTTTTATGAAAATTGATATATACGTTGATGATCCAAAGATTAACATTTGATCACATCATATTGAGTGAAATACTTCAGGTAATATAGAATAATCTCAAATGCAGTCATGTTGGAAGAACTCATCCTCTATTTAGGCAGATAATTTTAACGCTAATTAATACCCCAAGAGGTTTACTTATACATTGATACCCCTTCCTCTCATTTTCTTTGTACACAAATAAAGGTCACAATTGATACCTTCACAGACACTACTTGTGGGGCTCTTAACTCCTAATCGTTATCACAATGCAATTTGATTAGGATTAATTAATTACAGCGAAAAACGAGTTTAAATTTTCTTTACAATGAGCCCAAAATATGTTATTTGAATACTAAAAACAGTATTTCATTTCTCATCATAAAATCTGCCCACACATAATCAAAACAACTCAAACAATAAATCATATTCTCGGGACATGCCCGGTATATAGATACATATATATACTGGGAAAACATAAACCTCAGCTCAAACTGTGACTCCCTCCAGAAGCACCTTCTCCGGCCTCCTGATATCCTGAAGTACCTATCATTGTCCACATACAAAGACAACAACAGCCCCATCCGGGGTGAGCAAAGCTCAGTCTGAAGCAACTATAATATATACCACAGATATCTAAACAATGATATATGATATGCAATGATGTATGTCGTGGAGGTATCAAGTCAAATGCCCATCCACTGAGCACATGTCAGAATCAATCGAATCGCTATCAAATCAATGTTCGAGCTGGCACACCGGCCTCAATCAGGGATACTCATATGATAATGTCGACAAAGCGTCATCAAATCACAAATCTCAATCAATCATTGGGGCCACAATGACTATGTTTTAAGGGTCATGTAATACCAAACATAGCATCGTGTTCACAAAATCCAGAATCAAATCTAATCATATCAAGGTATCCAAGGATCATAGCTCAACGTGTATATCATGTATGCCACATCAACTCAACAAGTAAGACATATTGACACATATTCTCAGTCAAATCAATCAAACATATATCATATGATACAGATACCTGTCGTATGTTACTCGGTCGCAACATACCTCAATTCTTCGTTTTCAATTGATGTAGCTTGAAGATTTCGGTATTATAATATATCTACATCAATAACATATTCATTTCAATCAATAACATCATTCAAAATCAATAATATAAGTTTCAAATATCTTTTGAAACTTCAAAAATTCATATCAAAGTCAAATCATAGCATAATTCAATTCTGACTTCAAAACTTAGTTTCTTGTCGGTTATTCTACCGCATATATTTATCAAAATTAATAATAACCGACAAATAATTCTTCAATCTCAACCCAACGATTAAAATTCTCTAATTATCATAAATTGAGAATAATTCAAAATAACATCACTATAATCATCTCTTCTTCGTTAAAATCATACACTAGTCAACAATTTTCAATTTCTGTATGATTTAACAATTTATCGGATTTATTCCAAAAATCGACGAATTTCAAACATCACCAAAAATATAAAATTTATACCTCAAATCGAAGACCTCGTGTCAATGATCCCAGAACTGAAGTCGATTCGTCGATTGGATAAACCGATAAGTCGCAAGATCGAAAAGAAAAATCGAAAACCCTCACATCTCTCTCAAACACAATCAAAAACTTGCTGTGAATGAATGTCATTCACGTAAGTTTTGGACATTTATCCTTTTTTTTTTAAATTTTAATATTATATTATATTATATTAATAATATATATTATTTACCATTTTAACGTCGGTATATCTCTTTGGACCAGTCAAACAATCATATTTTCTAAAACTCAAAGCATGAATCTTCTATATCTTTGAGTTTTCTACGGTATATCCAAATTTCAAATCATTTAGACTTCATATGACCAAAGTAGGTCACTAATTATCATTTTGTTTTTTAAAATTAATTCATTATTTTTCAACTTATTTACGAAAATGTCATCAAAATAAACTGAATATTTTGCAATTTATTTACAAAAATGTCATCAATACTATTTTATTTTCGAGAGCTCACACTACTTAAGATATAAACTGAAACGAAACAACTTCTGATTTGATTTATATGTACTGATGATTTGTTTTCAGCTCATAAAAATACGTAAAACCGGAATGGATGCTTAATTTGGATTCAAGCAAAAGTGAAACCAACAAAGCCATCTATTAAACTTCTAATTTCAAACACATCAATAAAAATTCTTGCGAGTTTTCTTAATGACATTAACTTGAAAAGCATAATTCCCATTTTCACGTTGTTGCTCCTGGATTCGCTTTGCTGAAATCACTAATGATTCACGACATAACCGTAACTCAATAAGCTGAAGGGAATCTATTTCTCCTAATCCATAAGGAATCTCATATATCCACCGTACATTCTCGAGCATCAAGCTTTCAAGGCTTGGGAGATGGTCTTTTTCCACTTCCCACTTCTCCAAATAATCTAACGAAGAATAAAAGTGCTTGAGTCGAAGAAATTGGCCTTCCATTGTCGTCCACTCGGAAACTCTTCTGATATCATTTTGTAATATCTTGAGCACTTGAAGATCTGGGAGAGACCCAATTATGGTCATATTTTCCCAAGGAAAAGAAATTCCTTGTAGAGTTAACTTCTTGAGACTGATTGGAAAAGCGTAGTTCCGTATCAAAGAGGGACGCCTAGAGTCATACACATAAAAGCGTCTACCCATAGAGACTTCTAATTCTTCAAGATTTTGTAGACGAAAAAGATCGTTGAGTTTAAAATCACAGTGATTATAATGGTACCTCTTATACACAACTGTCAATTTCTTTAGATTCACGAGTATTTTGATGACATCTTCAGTAAATATGAAATTGATCACTTTGCCAAGTGTTTGCAGATCACTTTTGTTGATGATTCCTATGTTAGAGGGATCCGATAAATAAAAGGGGCGATTCATTATCAGATGCTTTAACTTCGGCATCCTCAAAATTTCACAAGGTAGTTGCAATGTTTTGAGGCAAACCGCATGAACAATTATAGTCTCGAGATTGGGAAGTTTGGATAACGAGGCAAGAAACTGGTCGGGGTGTGAGATAGTGTCGCTTAAGAAAAAAGAAATGTACCTTAGATTGACGAATGCTGAGATTTTTCTTGATAAATTTAACCAAATCACATCGGGTGAATTCAAGACACTGAGGTGCCTAAATTTCGGAGAGAGCGTTGGAAAATACCATTTCTTCAGAATGTTTTCTGTCTGGAAGAAAATTGAACGCACGCTTGAGTCTTGTGTTTCCGATTCTAAAACATGTGCGGAATGTGCACAGAGACGACGCTTTGGATTCACTATGGCATCAATACAGACATTTCTTGTGGACGAGACATGATGAAAAAATCCATCTTCTTCAGCTTTTGTTATACAAATCTTCCTCCAGAGATCATGAACTCCGACGGCTACGAGTTCCCCATCTGGCCCTTTCTTGCTCACTAAGATCAGATTTCTATTCACAAGATCCTCCAAACATCCCTTCCCCACATCTTCCAAGCATTTAGACTGATTACTTTGTTTAAGAAATCCCTCTGCAACCCACAACATGATTAGCTCGGAAACATCAATTTCAAAATCTTCCGGAAAACCTGCGATGTAAAGGAAACATGGCTTTAATCGCAGAGGTAACCAATCATAACTCAAACATAGTATCTTTGAGCATTGCGCCGAGATTGTGGATTCTATTGAACTTATATTTTCCAAAATGCTTTCCCACGATTCCACTTTCATCGTGTTTCCCGAAGAAAGGAGCATTCCTGCAACGACCACGATCGTGAGCGGAAGTCCCTTGCAGTTTCTTGCAACCTCCTTCCCGAGTTCCACCAGGTGGAGAGGACAAGATTCTTTCCCGAAAATCTTTTCCTCAAGTAGTTTCCAACTTTGATCTTCATTCAAAAACTTCATTTGGTGGATCGGAGTACTGGATGATCCTGCATAAACTGCAACCTCTGATAGTCTCGTAGTTAACAAGATTCGACTTCCATTGTCATCATCTGGAAATACCATCTTCAAATCATCCCAAGCCTCGGTACTCCATATATCATCAATCACGATGAGATATCGCCTACCGATGAGATTTTGGTACACTAGTTTTGCCAATTGGGCTTCGCTCTCACCAGATCGTTCGTTACCATCAGTGGTGTATTTCTTGAAGGATTGAAGAAGCTGCGAAAGAGCATCTCTTCTTTGGTACTCTCCAGACACTGTAGTCCAAGCCAAGATGTCAAAATACTGAGAACGGAGTGAATCCTCGTAAGTTCTTCTTGCTAGAGTCGTCTTCCCAATTCCTCCCATCCCAACAATTGGGATAATTTGGAGTTTAGACAAATCTTCATACACACATTCTTTGATAGCATTCAGATCATCATCAAATTCCACAACCTTGTTCACAGTGACTTCGACTGTGGATAAGTGATCCACAGGAGAAGAAAAAGTTCTGGATCGGAGATCTTCTGCTGTATCTCTGTTCTTCATCTTCGTTGTCTCGTCCCAGATAAAATCAATCCTTTCAAAAGCCATGTCCAAGTCTCTATCCAAGCTCACCTCGTGATCACGATGAGCCTCCGAAGAACTCCTATCATCATGAGTTGTTGATACTGAACCCAGATACGAATCCATGAAATCCTGCGCTTCATATGCAGCGTTTCTGATTTCATTTCCCACACGATCATGTCTTCCACGATGCTTCCCCGAATAATCTTCCAAGAAAGTGACAATGGAATCAACTTTTTCATGAAGGGAAATGATTTTTTCTTTGTGAAGGGGATCGATATGTTGTTGAAGATCCAAAATCTGGTGGAGTGATCTAACAAGTGAGAGAAGCGCAGCATAAGCCGCCATGGCCGGGAAGACAAAGATGGACCGAAAAGAGAGAGACACGTTGTATTATCTCTATAGTAGTAGTATTTGTTTATCTAATAAATCATGTGGGAAACAGCTATTTTATATTTTAGATAATATTATTTTGCATTTTTTAGAATAAAAAAATAAGAAATATAAATTGTTTAATGTGTTGTCATACTTTTTTGTCAGACCAATAAGAACAATTTCAATTATTTGATAATATTATTTTGCATTTTTAGAATAAAAAATAAGAAATATAAATTGTTTAATAAATTAAACAATCGAAGATTTTTTTTAATTATTTATCGATATTTTGTGTCCAATAAAGAGATGACACACATTACATACGATGATTTGTAAGCATTTGTTAGCATGTTCAAATCTGACACCTAACACATTTTATTGATTTTGTTTCTCTATTTTTTTTAATTCACTATTTCCAATTTATATTTTATTCCGTCACTAATTTTCACAATTATAATATACTAAATATAATCAAATCTGATTGTAATATGTAATAATTTCAAAATAAATATGACTCGTCCCTAATTTTTTATAATTATGATATCACTTGTATATGAATGTAAATTAAATTAATTTTAAAAATTATATAAGCATACTCAAATATGAATAGAAGATCTACGTTTCTCGCTATGAATCCACGAGCTCGAATGTACATGGGGTCAGTCGAATATATGGACATAAAATAATGGAGACAAAATTATTAATTGTACCAGCTGTTACCCATTTAATTACATATAAATATTAAATAAGTCTAATTAATGCATACTATCTTTTAATATCATTAAATGATACGTGAAAATTTATATATACGGATCTTAATCTTAATATGTGAGACGGGTCAACCCTATTCATATTTACAATATAAAGTAATATTCTTAGCATAAAAGATAATACTTTTTCATAGATGACCCAAATAATAGATCCGTCTCACAAATACGATCCGTAAGACCGTCTCACATAAATTTTTACCATATAATAAATATTAAATAAGGCATTATCGTGGTAATCTTTCTTCATTATGTATTTAACAAGAACAAAGATAATTTGGGTATGGAAAGATGCAAATAATAATAATAATAAAAGAATCATTTGTGGAAGCTGGGATTTTATTTTTTAATTAATATTCATCAAAGATAAAAGTGCTTTTAAAAAAAGTAGTCCAAGATATAGAGCTCATGGATGGTGACGTAAAATTGTTGCTTTTTTATCTTTTTTTTTTTTGTCTTTTTTTTTTATTATTTATCTGATAAATGTTAAACTTAGTTTGTCTATCTGTTTTTTGTTCACAATATGTTCAAGTTGGCCAGACAAGTAAATCTTACAAATTTTGGATATCCAAGGATATTTTATTATTCTAGTATTCCCTAAGTTTGTTATATTACTCACCAAAATCAAATATTTGTCATCAAAAGTCCATTTTGATATATGTTTTTCAATCCTTTGTGATGTTCATTTAGTAACTGCAATTGTCATATTGACCTTTATAAGCTTGATTGGCTTGTCAGTGATTACGTATCACATATCATCTTTCACAGCTAAATTAGACTACATTCTGATTTTCCAGTTGTCAAACATTTCTTTGGAAAACAAGATAATTTTGCTGAATGGAACCATAAAACAATGATTTCTTCGATCGAGATAAACATATCTGATGTCACTTATTATGATCAGCAACAATGTTTAGAGAGGTGAAGAAACACCTAAAAAAAATTTTCTCTGAAAACAATTTTATGTTCAATACTGTTGTTAGCAGCAATGAGCTAATCTTGATCTCCAAAATGCAGAAGAAAACTTTTGGAGTTAGGTGCAGATCCTAATTTCCAAGATCGTAATCATCAGAATCATTTACGTGAACTTGAAAACCATAGTTTCCACTTTCATGTTGTTGATCCTCAATTCGCTTTGCTGAATCCACTAATGATTCCGGAACTTGATGAGTTGAAGTGAATCAATTTCTCCTATTCCACGAGGAATTTCATCAATCTGTACATGCCGGAGAATCAAGATTTCAAAGCTTGGGAAATGCTCCTTTTCCACTTCCCATTTCACCAGATAATCTAACGAAGAACGAAAGTATTTGAGTCGAAGAAATCGGCCTTCTATCGGCGTCCAATCAGCAAAATTTAGTGACTTTTATCCTCATCATGTGGAGCACTTGAAGTGTTCGGAGATCACTTCCGCCAATAACTTCCCTATCAGAGGCCGGGAGATGATAAACAAAAGGTGGTATTCATGATTAGATGTCTTAACTTCCGCATATGCCAAATTTCATATGGTACTTGCAATGGACTGTTTTGGCTAACGCAAGGTACATGAGCAATTGTAGTCTGGAGATTGCCAAGTTTGGATATTGAGGTTGGAAATCCACCACCGGATGATGTATGGTTTAAGGTAAAAGCAATATACCTTAAATTGATAAATGTTGATATTACATCTGAGAAATTTGGCAGTGATACTTTAGGTGCATGCAAGATACGGAGGCACCTACAACTTTGATATAATCTCAATTCAAAATTTCTTTCGGAGAAAATGAAAACTTAACATGAGCTTGAATCTTGTATTGGCCATGTCCGAAAACTCTGCGCGCAATCAATAGTGAGGCGGCGATTTGGATTCTCTGTGTCGTCTTTTCTGCCACTCCTTTTCAATGAGACGTGATGAAGAAACCACTCTTCTTCAGCTTTATTCATACAAATCTCCCTCAGCATATCATGGATTCCAACAGTTTTGAGTTTTCCATCCTGCCATTTCTTGCCCACTAAGATCAAACTTCTATTCACAAGATCCTCCAAATAACATTCTCCCATGTCTTCCAAGCATTCTGATCACCTGGCTTAAGAAATCCCTCAGCAACCCACAACATGATTTAACTCTCCCACGTCTTCCAAGCATCGGTTTTCGGTTTTACAAATATATAATCTGATATTCGAACCATTTTTCTTCGTTTCGGTTCGATTTTCTATCGAAATGGTTCGGTTATTTCGGTTTTGATACAACTATTTAAATTAATAAGATAAATATATCGTTACATGATTTCTTAGTAAAACATTTAAATATAAAGTCTAAATGAATTACATAAACAACAATCAACTAAATATTATTCAAAATAATTCATCATTTACTGATATCATCTAAAAAATATATAATAAAAATAAAATTATTAATTTAATGAAATTTCGATTTTTTCGATCGGTTCGGTTTAATGAAATTAGTTACTTCGTCACCTTCCACTATCTCGAAATATTTCCAAAATTTCAAACAAGCGTGAAATGTGCTAAGTTTCCAATTCAATCATTAACCATGAATGATTGATTAATTAGCTGGTGTGTGTGATCAAGTAGAAAAATGAAAAAAAATATATATTTGAAAATGAAAGTTATTAATTTTTAAACTGAAATAGTTGCGAAGAAAGTATGAAGTAAAAAAAAAATTGTGAAATATAAAATTGATTGGTTTAACAGTACTTTTTGAGATTATTAAAGAGTTTCATCAATATACAAAAGTTGGTTATGAGGTTTAATTTTAATTAATAGTATAGATAAATGTAAGCATGTTTTTAATCAGAATTCAAGGAAGGAAATTCTTGATTTTTAATACAATTTAATAAAATTGAACCAAATAATAAAGAAAATAACGTACATATATAATAAGTAAGTAAATAAATTTTATGACGAGGAAATTAACAATCGACGGCCCATGGTTTTTGTGGCATGTATTTTTCGATTTTAATATTTTATTTTCTTCAAAAATATAGTATATTGTTTTTATTTAATATTATTGTCTTTATTTTTTTTAGCAATCTACACATATTCATTAAATATATTATCATCTCCAACAATTTTTTTTGTCATATTAGAACAATCATTAAATAAGAATAAAATCGAAAATTTCTTTGTGTTTCCAATAATTTTTTTAAATATATATGAAAATATATATAGATCTATATTTTTGGGACAAATATAATATATACCAAGATTGCAATGATGGCGTTTCATTATTTTGGCGTTTCATTATTTTTGGGCACTTGGTGTTCTTATGGAGGGTGAATATGTGACATTTAACATATTTTAATGTTTTTTTAGTTTTATCCGAAATTTGAACACCTCTATTTTAACATTAAGACCAAATATAACTTTCCATTTTGGTTTAATCATATTTTATATTTTTTACTTAAATTAAAATTTTAATATTACGAACAAGAAATTGTAATTGTGAAGTATATAAAAAATTTATAGGTATTGTGTAAATATAAACTTGATTCAAACATGACAGAATATATATGTAATTTCAAACATGGATGGACTTCTTGATCTGAAACTAAATTAATCCCCAAAGATGCCTTCATCCGACAATCTTAAAGATTCGGTGCCATTAACATGAGGCTGGTTGGCTGCATTCTCAGTCGGCAACCCGAAAATACTGTAATCAAAGTCATCGTCATCGTCATCATCCTCGCCACTATCATCTTCTGAGGAATCAACTTCTTCATTTTGTTTTTGAGCGATTCCGAGAGCCTCCCTCTCCATCCTCTGTTTGATGGCATCTTCATACGACATTTCGTACCAAACGGTACCCTTTCCAACTATGGATTTGTTGTGTGCGTCTGTCATGCGTTCTTGCCTACTCTTTTCGGAATTCTTAGGCTCACCCCAGTAGTCATAACGATACAATGGATTATCAGGGTCGTATTGGTCTTTCCCCAACAAGCTTGGATCAACATTTCTACCAGGCTCTTCCAATGGAAGCCCAAGTGCCTGACGGCTGCAAGGTATTTCTAGATGATTAGTGCCACCATTGGAAAAAAAAAATAGAGCATACCAGAAACTAGATAAGTTTCTTCAGCAATTACCAAAAAAGCATGCTTCTTTATATTGACTTATAGGAGGACTAGTGATCTATATCTGTTGATGCCCAACCATTAATTAAATTCAAAGTTTTAGCCGATCAAAAGAAAATGACGAACAAGAGCCGAATTTTGGGCTAGCTACAACAGAAAGACATCAACAGGTATTGGCTATCTTAAAAAAGCTTTAGAGACTGCAGAAGGAATCGGGGTCGTAATAGGTGGATAATACAACTGAAACATGGTATAGTTAAAAAAATTATAGGATTAATGAAATATACCAGCTTATGTCTCGTAGAAGAGCTTCTCTTTCTTCAAAAGATCGGCGCCAATGAATAAGGTCGTATTCATCCATTTCCTCATTTCGCCTCAGCTTGGTGATTTTGTATGTCTCTCCCCTTTTTTCAGCTTCTTTCCTTAGTTTGTTATGGAGCTGAAATAAAGCATAAACAAGTATCAGGCTACAAGGCACTATTTTTTTCCTAACTTGAAAACTTTTAGAAGGCCTAATCGCAAATAGTCATTTTAGATTTGATCAGTAGATAATAATGTCCGAAAACTTCTAAAAGATGCATGCCAAGAGTCCCCATGATCAAAAATTTCACTTGTTCCAAAGTACTAAAGATAACTCCTAAATTACATTTAGAAATCAGAGCACTAAAATGAACAGATGTTCCACACTTGGCCCATAAAGTAATTGGTAGTTCCTTCTAAACATTTGCCCAAGTTGATTACACAACAAATGAGTCGTATAACTTTGCAGAATCTGTTTCATGCATCTAGATCACTTAAGAGGACAGAAAAGAGCAGTGAATAAGACAGAAAGCTCCCCTATTAAGAATATCAACATGAAACAGACTGCAACGTGAAACAGACTGCATACCTGACGTTCGGCAAGCGCAGCTTCCAAATCAAGTTCTGTTACGCTTATCCTCTGCCATAATTAGGAGCAATGTCAAATAATCATTGGACGGAACAGCTACAAATATAAAAGGAAAAATAATTACCAGAGTCATTCTGGGTATGAGGGATTTCTTATGATAAGCTTTGCCATACTCAACACAGTTCTCTTCGGTAATTTCTTCCTCATCGGTCAACTCTGATAACTTTTTGCCTTTATATTTATCAGGATTGACCACCATGTCATCCAAAATCATTTGTTCAGCATTATGTATTTGCCATAGCTACACAATAAGGGAGAACTCTATAAATATGGTGATTTTTTTAAATAATTAAATTAGAGACAGCAAAATCAAAAGTTCTAGGAAGTTTTTCTGCCAACGTACTAATTGGAAATTCTTAGAGTACAAACGCACGTTTTACCTCTTTACTGAAATATCTTTAACTTGGAATGATTGCATTAACATTCCCAAACGAATAATTAAAATGACTCTCCATCAGTGTTAGATAATCACTGCCGAGGATAAAAATATAATATTGAAAAGAAATTGATAATATCTCTGTCAGTCTACAAGTATAATGAGAGTGAATGCATATTAGCCATATATAATAAGGATTGTCATAACTATTAAAGCTCGGAGCTACGTTTCTGTGTTTAGATCAAACTCCTGAGCTGATGCATTTTATCCTTGAAATTATAATCTGTGGCTGAAGGCAGGAACATTTACACCTTGCAAAAAAATTGATTAGGTGATATTTTCACAGTTAAATAAATGTCTAGATAGGATACCTTATCAACATATGGGTGATTTGATAACAGAGGTTCCTCCTCTACTTTGATTCCAGGATCTTTTCTAGGAATAGGAGCGCGTCCACAATCCCGCTGGATACAAGGAGAATTTATAAGCATAAAGTCGAAAGCACGCAAACCAAAACATAGAAATTTGTTATAGAGTCAATTAGTAATATCTTTTGGGCATAACAAATCTAACAGAACATAGAAATTGAGCAGAGGAGACACTCTACAGCTTTCATCTTACAAAATAAATCCTAGTGCAGTTCATCCTTAAAAGTTAAAATCGGATCTCAGGGGTATTAATATGTTAAATTAGTTGCGATTTGTAACCACATTAACCACAACTAATGAATAAAATACATACTGTGTGTCTAGACTCATCAAAAGTGAATGGTTATAATCTAATTTGTGGATAAAAAAAATTTATTTCCCATCAAAGTTAAAAATTCTATAGTAGAATATTATTTTCTGATAAATTTTTCTTTAGTAACAATTCTCTAAATTAACCAATTGTATTCTTTTAATCTTTTATTTAGTTCGGAGTTATTTTTAATATCTATATTTGGAGTTTCAAATTTACAATGTGGAATATTCTCCCATTAAAGAAATAGAAAGAAAATAAGTGTGCAAAATACTAAATTACCACCATTCACAGGCTTTGCTTGAAATGGAGGTTAATTTCGATGATATATGTTTGGCTTTCTAAGGGAACTTTTATAGGATACTCTCCTTCAGTAATAGGAAGATGTATGATCTCGACAAAAGCAAAATGTTTTGCTGAAAATAATAACTCACTCGTAACTCATCTGGATTAGTATCCTCATCACGATGAAATATTGGAGGGAACTCAAATCGATTGAAGCTGAAACAACATCATAGGAACAAAATCAAACATGCATTAATAATTTTAGCTAGCACAAAAATTGCAAGATTTGGAATATTTCATGAGCATTGGAGCTATACTAGAAAACCTAATATCCCAAGAACTGATTACTTTAGAAGCATGGGCTGACATACATAAGGTGATCTATATTTGGATACACGAAGCGCAGCTCTATAGGAAACCGATAGCGGTAAGGATCTCGTTTTGCCTGCAAGGAGGATATTATACATTAGATCAAATGTGCATGCATAATTAAGGAAGGCTGGCAGTCCAGAAGAAAAAGAGCAAACTAAAAGCCACGGACATTGTTCAACCAGCTGATGATTTGATTATCTCTGCCTATTTCTAGTAAAGTTCACAGCTAAACTAGTGTGCATTCATTTCTTGGATAACATGAAGTTAAAATCATAATCAAATACTGCATGATTCTGTAAACATGTACGACTTCAATAAAAAATCACTGGAGACTGCTATGAAGGTAGCTTGTGAAGATTCAAAAGTAAATCAAGAATCTTCCTTTGATACCTCTAGAACCTTCTTCCAGATCGCTGCACGATATTGATTGTTTTGGCAGTTCATAAGTTCTCCATTGTCATATGACCAAACTTCAAAGATGTATCACATCTTACAAATAATATCCCCATTCCTACATCGCAGTTTTATCTATAACTTTTTATTTTATTTTTCACCAACTTCGTTCACCACAATCCCTTGCTTAGTTTTAGAAAGGGAAAACAAAAATCCCCTTCCTTGTGTAGCATCGATATTTAAAGGAGAGTGCAATCAACTACCAAAATATGGCCAAACTTATGCACAGATAAAAACACGTCACAACCACACAAACTCACCAATATTTCAACAATGACGTGCATACCAACTTTGATGTGATGGCGGATCCAATACCAGTCATTTCGTTTTATAGGAACCCACCTGGCATGCATTAAAGCACATCACTGTCAAATCATACAAAAAAAAAAACGTTTTTTAAAAAAAATTAAATTAATATATGGATTTTTTGCACAAAAAATTTAATATGTTTGCATGCATCACGTACAGGCACTAGTAATCAAGTATATGAGAGCATGCACATCTTTAAAATGGTAAAAGAAAAACATGTAAATTCAACATAAAACAGAGTATTTGTTTGCTAAAAAACAGAGTATTTGTTTATATCTTTAAAATTATTCAAAAAAATCACGAAAATCAATTCAAAACAGAGTATTGGTAAAAAAAACTAGTTGCGAATTTCAAGAATCAAAATAAAAAGGACGCAAGAGATAGTTTATACCCATCATGGACGCCACCTATGTCAACAAATGCTCCTTGATAAAGATGTAATGCAGTTACTTTACCTGCACATATCTAAAAGAAATCGACATAGCCGACATGTAATTCAAAGACAACTTAAAACTGTATATCTTTCAATTAAGTTATATCTCAAACTAATAATGTAAATCTTTCAACAAATAAAACAAGTGAATAGTTAATGTTATTATAACAAATGAAAGTACAGGATAACTGTCCAAATATTTACAATTGTCTAATTTAGACTGCCAAATGCAGCCAGAGCTAATATAACATGACCTTAGATCAATTGAGTGCATAAAGTGTGTCAGTTCACACACGTATAAAACCAAGAAAACAAGCATAGAGGGCATCATAATTCATTTGCAACTAATATGAAATTATATATATATGGGATTGAAGAATGTAAGAAGACTAGGCAAGAAAATCTTTAAATTAATGTTCAGCAAGGATAACAAAGCAAATATTAAGATAAAGTAGAGGTATGGCCGTATGGGATTAAAAGCTCATAGGAACTTGTGTGGCCACCAGCCATAAGGAACACAATTGACATCAGCAGAGCAATTTAAGTCATTTATGTATTTCATGATATAGAGATGTCATATGTCTGAAAAATACGTGCATATCAAACCGGAATGAAGAGCAAATCAATTAACATGGAAGCATGAGACAGTTAGAAATTTATACAGCAAAAGAAAAGATGTGAAGACCGAAGAGTAACATTGTTTATCACTTACTTGTCCCGGGTAATAGAATGGAAGTTCATACTGCAAGGCAGAAACAAATCAGAGGAAAATGAAGTGTCAGTTCATATAATAATCATGAAAATTTATTTCAAGACAGTTTAATTTCTTAATCATATATCCCAGAGAGATCCATGTTGAAAGAAAAGGATTGAGAAAGCACAGAAGCAACTTACCATTTCCTCTTTGTAATCCTTTCCCCGTTTCCTCCTACCAGGATAATAATCTTGATCATGCTGCACCAAAATCCTCTTTGTGAGTATACTATATGGTAGAATACTAAAAAGTTTACTGCCACAAATTTTCCAACTTGGTGTACTGGTATCTCACTCTTAACCCAATTCTATCTACCATAGACAACCAATTTGAGAACATTGAACGGATGAGCAGAAATTCATATGCAACTAAACGCTTTTGGAAAAAAATTTAAGGAAAATATTCAATATCACGAGAACCTTAATAACCAAATCAATGTTATCATAGCCATATCAAAAAATTAAATGACTATTAAAGTAAACTCTACACATAAGCCTACAATCAGAGAATAGTTATCAAATATAACAGTAAACTATACTAATTTATCTCTAATAGAATCCCTGATTGCAAAAATCAAAATGACAGTAAGCACTAAGACAACTAATCATATGGCCACAATTCCGAGTTCTGAAATTAACCTTGTAAGATTCCTCCTCCAACCGATCCCTATTAGCCTCCACCCACTCATTATATTGCTTCAAGAACAAATTGTATCTATCCGAGCACATGCCCCCCGCCTCCTTCTCCACCATATCCTCCAGGGCCTCCACTTTCTCAGGATCCACTCTCACCGCTGAGTAGAACTTATGCGCCCCACGAATAAACTCCAACTCCTTCTTATTCACCTTCCACCCTCTCGGTGGCCAATCCCTGGGAGGCACCTGGGCTAACAACAATGGCCCAGACCACAAAGTCTCCAAAGGCTCCGGAATTTCACCCTTGATTTCAAACTGCTTCGCATAATACTCATCCTCCGTGAGTCCCATTTCGGCGATTTTCTTTCTCCGATACTTTGGGCTCAGCATCTTAAATGCCTCGATTGCTTCGGGAGACTTGAGTGGCACTTCTTCCCCTTCATTGAGAGACTTTCTAGCAAAATCAGCTTCCGGGGTAAGGATTTCTTCCCACGGCGCCCATCCCCTTTCAACCCAGTTCCTCCTTCGAGCTTCGTCTTCAGACTCTTTCTCCTTGGGGCCATAAGCTGCAAGAAAAGCATCATCATCACCGACTGGGTACTCATCGGACGAGTTGGAGCGGACAAGAAAGTGCGGAGGAAGATGGGTTTGGAAGGGTTTGTTGAGGCGGAGGAATTTATCGAAGTTTTTGGGTTTAAGGAGAGATTTCGAAGGGAGTGGAGTGCAGATGGTGAAGAAGGGTGGATTTTGAAGAGCTTGCATTTCGGGGTTTTGCGTACAAACCTTGAACTGAGGGGTTTATGTGTAGAAGTGGATAAGGTTAGTTTAATCAGTTAAACATGGTTAGATGTAAATCAATTTTCTCCCCCCACAAATTGTTAATAAATAATAATAAATGAATAAAATCAATTAAATAGCTACTTATAAAAATGTTCTATTACAATTGAATCTCGAATTTAAAATATGATATATTTAATTTTCACTAAGTCCTTAACTACTCAAAATCTCTATTTTCTTTATCTATTGTAATTTCCAAAGCCTGATATCTCTAAATTGGATAAGAAAAATGTCATTGAATGATCCTTCACCTATCGTCCAGAATAAACATGTTTGAAATCATGTTAAGTCATTTAGTCTATGAATCAGTTTATCTGAAATATATATAATAAATCGTTGTCAGTTTTTACCTTCTATGTTTGTTTGATCTTGTAAAACTTTATCGTAATTTATTAATATTTTGTACCATTCACTTTCGTTAATAAAATTTCTAATAGTTTTTAATGATTTGTTATTGCTTGCAATACTTTAAAAAAAATATTCTCACACATTGATATTATTAGAAAATGTGGCATTCTTCCTTGGTTATGGACAAATATAATCATTTATTACTTTTTATAATTATGATATTCTCTCAATTATAATTATTAAATCAAATTAATTATTATAAAAAAAATGTACAAAAACACTGCACTTGGGTCAAGTATAAACCGGCCAACCGATGGGATTTCCTGCTTTCGTGTATCCCGCGATAATCTTGGCGCGTCGTTAGCCCGCAGAATGTTCAAAAAAATAAAAAATAAAAAAAAAAGGAAAATAATTCAAAAAGTCAAGAATCTTGCTTTCGACTCATCCTCTTCTTCATCCCCATTCGCCGCAAGTTACAGCGAAGAAGAAAATGTTGGGCAGAGTGAGAGCATCACCGATAAGCTCTTTGGAACTACTGGAAATGGAAAGATCATCTTCCAAGATCTCCAAACACGATTTCCTCTCGATATATGGTCAGTGCCACGGTTTGTTACTCCGAAATTTATGTTTGTGCTTAAGATTTACTCGGTACCCGTTGTAATGTTTCTTGTTCAGTATCTCTTTATGGTTGAATTGCTGTGTTACAGTCCTAATTTTGGCTACCAGTTCTTGCTAATACACGCTAGCCTAACTATTTCTGCAGAAAAGTGGATATCTTGTTTGGATTTGGGCAGAAATGTAATGGGATTTCTGTTATGTTCTGTTAAGATGAATTAATTGACTTCGAATGGTAATCCTTCCTAAAATCTGGTTTGCCCGCCTTAATGAAATTACAAGGACCGCCATTGAAGAAATTGTTGGGTCCTCGGGATCCAAGCCTGTGTGGCCGCGAGGATTCTTAGATCTTAACTTCATGTACAGTTTAAAAGGATCTGAATTGTGTTTTAACATTATACATGTAGCATTTTGTATGACATTAGCAGCTAGACACTCTTATTGGTATTGGAGCCAATGGATTTGTTTAGTCAATCGCTTGGAGGTGATTGTCGGGTTGGGTTGTGAGGATAGTAATTGTTTTCCTCATTGCAGTGTAGTTTACCCAAATTGAGTTGTGTTGTTACTATGAGTCACAACTTTTGCTATTATGCGAGACAGTCTCAAAGAATCCATAAGACGGGAATAAAAAACAATTTTCTTGGCAATAAAAAATATATTTTTCATGTATAGGGTCGAACGAGATATTCACTTCACAAAAATGACCCGTAACACCGTCTCATAGAAGTTTTTGTGATATCGGAAAGCACTAGATGCTTACAAATTCTTTGTCATTGCAATTTGTGATAAAGTTGCCACCATATTATGAGAAGCTCTTGTAGTACAAATGCTAATTATGAGACACAAGATGCAACACCCCTCTGGAGAGGGTCGAGCCTTGAGTTGTGTCTAGTGGCAAGTGGATTCACACAATTTATGTGATCTTGATTACTATGATCAGTGGGATTATCACAAGCATCAAGGTGATCTTTCTGGGTAAACAACTATTGGTTCGTACGGTCACAATTCAGGGTTGCCTTTTTTACCATAGCTTATGTTGCTGTTATTATATTGTTGTTAGTGATCGTATTACATGACTGAATTCTCTAGTATTACAATGGAAAAAGGTATTTGGACTTCTTCAAGCTTGAATTTTGTCACATTAGTCTCTCACCTTGTAATTGTGTGAAATCTTAATCCTAATCTACCCATTTCTGTCAGATTTGACAAAGTTAGCGACTGTTGGGTAAATATTGCCTATTTTTCGTTTGGCATTTTCTGCTCGGAGTAGCTTGTTTCATGCAAACAATTTTATTGACTAGTGTGATTCGTGGAGTCATTTGTACCATGGAACCAATGATATACACTTTCTATCAAATATTTACAAGATGATGAATTTTCAGTTTGGTTTCTGCGTGGTATGATATAATTCATTTAATTTTAACTAATCGAGTTTTTGGTTCCAAACGATGCATACAGAATCTACACTTCTGAAGCTTAAACAAGGCTCTCAGTGCTGCCAAAGAGCAACCTCGGAGGGCTCTGCAACGACGTATACCCATAGTACCATTGCAACTCATCCACCAGAGGAGGTAATGTCCAATGCTGATTGCTCATCAGCCGAGTCTTCTCCAAACCCGAGTGGTATTTCTCGATCTGCACACTCCTCGAATGAGAAGCAAAGCACAAATATGTCTATTCTTTGTATGTTCTCGAATTACAAGATCTCAAAGCATGCAGAAAGCTCGGCAGACACTAAGTATATGGATATATAGAGTTGCTATTCTTCTTCATCGTTCGGTTTTTCACCTACGTCCAACAGTTCCTAGTCATATTTATAAATAGCTCAATACAGAGTTCTCATCAAGAAAACAATGGTTCCCCCGGAGCTCGAATGGTGATTTTCATTCACAAAATGCATGGGGACTACATTGGTAGTTCTTGCTCGTTGTATTATGTAATTGTTATAACGATTGTTCTTGGACACGGAATATCGCATCCTTTGTAGCCTATTTCATAACAATTTTCTGTTTGTGATATTCACCTTCCATGGCAGGGTCCCAATATTTCTTGAACTAAAAAATATTCTGGCTAATATGCAATTTCCAAAAACATTGATAAGTTTTAGTTTCCCTTCCACAGTTGACTGCTTCTTACATACAATGTCAAGGGACCTCAAGTGTTATCCTACAAAATTGATAAATATTTTATGTGCCAATCATCAAAGACGATGAAGTTCTTGACATTTATCGAACGAAGTATTTGAATCACAACAAAACTTCGTTCCCATGCTTGGGCAACCAAACCTATTCTAGATCATTCGAAGCTTTCTTGATCATTCAAAGCTTGTTGTAAAGCTTCTGACCGAATGTCTCGAGAATTAATTAATCAAATTATAACTAACAATGACAATCCAACACAAGTTACAGAATTTTCCATCTCCTTTTCTACCCACTTTTACAACAACTAATGATGCTCAAATCCCACTGAACAAGGAACTAGAGTGACTATATTATCGTGCTTAAAATTTCAAGCACGGTGTGAATCACCAGATCTGAGTTCGGTTGGAATCAAAGGCCAATATGAAACATGTCAATTCATACGAACACACTCGACAGAAGTAACAAAATGAACACAGTCCTCGTTAGAATTAGGATATTCCCTACAGAAATTCCTCAATTTCTCCTACTTTAAAGATCAATAACTCGAGATAGCTTTTGAATACGGTTCAACAAGAAATCTCCTTGCTTGATGGTTGCTTGGTATAGGGCATTTTTAGCATCAGGACGATTGGTTTCCAATATCCCGGCAACTTTGTCTATCTTGCAGTGTAGCTTCCCAGCTGCAATAAATCGCGATAGCTCCCTGTATACGAAACAGAAGCCATATTGAGCTACAATAACATGATGAGACAGCAGATGATACTAATTTATGGCCTTATCAATCATAAAAAAGAATCAAATAAACAACTCACAGATCAATGAAGTCCACCGTCACTCCAAATGCCTTAGCCATAGCTTCGATAGTCACACTCTTGTAGGATTCCAAAAACTGAGAATAAATAACTGTTCTAATCTCCCTCATGTAATACCGGAAGTGAGGGTGCAAATAGCGATCCAACTTAATATGCTCAGTCAAACCAGCTGAAAGTTGAATGCAGGAAATGTGATCAGTAACAGCATAAATGTTTATTTTTAAGGATCTTAATTGACAACAAAGAATAGATTTTCATGTGAATTGAGCAAGTGTCAAACAAGGATGACCAACTTTTGTCCATACAGACACTTACCAAAAGCCGTAAAAAATGATTTGTATTGGCAATCATAGAGAGAATTCAAGAAGCCGGATAAATATGGAATTTTGCCAATAACAGTCAAGATCTCAGGGGCGTCTACTACCTGCAACAGATCCCAACAAGAGTAATAAGAAAGTTGGTTACTTAGCATATCTGGTTCTTCTAGTCGCAACATGACCACCTTAGAAGAAATATTAAATTACCTTTTGTTTCAAGGAAACTCTGTCCAAGGAAATGATGCTAGTAAGGACCGTGTAAAATACAAAGGTGTCATAGGGAAATAGCTCATAAGTTGTGAAGGTTGAGATAGAATCAAGGAAAAGATCAGCTGCTTTCTTGAAGTTGCGAGTAGACATGCAATATAAGCCTTCAAACACCTTCAAACGATTCTTCCTCTCCCAGTCACCTCCTTCTTCGAACAAGCTGTAATGTTGAATGTCAGAACCAAAGGATGGACCATGATAAATAAAACTACAACAAGGCCAGGAAAAAAATTATCTAGAAGCAAGATCTATAAAAGCTGTAATGTTGAATGTCAGAACCAAAGGATGGACCATGATAAATAAAACTACAACAAGGCCAGGAAAAAATTATCTAGAAGCAAGATCTATAATTCCCCTTACTTCTTTGCTTTATCAATACTTTTTGAGATTAGATCAAAATCCTTGTGGAAGAAACCAATCTGTAGCGTGTAGAATACCAAGTCCATCTTTTGCCCAACTGCAACAGTCTTGCTCTCAGTTAACTTCAGTTGTTCCAGTGCCTTCTCCTAAATATTAAAGAATGTCAGTTCATTAAACTGATAAAGATGATACAACAGAAGAACATAGAGTTATTTTTGTACCTTGTCACCAATGCGAATATAAAATAAGGACTTGGCCAAGTGAGCTTCCCTCACTTCACTCTCACCCAAGTTTTCTTCTGCGTCAGCAATCCTAGATAAATTCAGCCACAGAGACAGAAGCATTAGAGTAATGGTTTGCCAATAACAGAAATAGGTTAAAATTTTAAAGTAGAGAAAGTTTTGCCCAAAATGAACTGAATCAAGATGAAGATATTACAAAAAGTAAAGAGTAACTAACAATAAATTGTACGGAACAATAAAGACAGACAAGTAGTTTTTATGATCAATGAAGTTTAAAGTCTCAAATGACAATGTGAGTTTGATTACACATTAAACCCCAGGGAAATCGAATGGTCAATGGTGTACTGCAAAAGAGCAAAAAATGTGCATCAAGTCATTTAGTAAGCTTTGTCCACTCAAGGGTTAATTAGGCTACCAACAAAAAACATAATTCCTTATAGTTTCAGAGATAAGCTCCACCGAACTTGAAAAGGAGGCATCTTGGTGCATTCTTCGAGCCCTTAGAGTTTTAAACTCCATTTCCCTTCTCATAACTCACCCAAATATGCAAATGATATCAAAATAATGATTTTCTAAACATGTAATAGCATCTATCTATATATTTATGCACATGAACCATGAATTAGCATATAAAGATATGAGAGTTATAGAATTAATCTAGCAAAGCAATAGAGTATCTTGTATTTTGTACGAGCTTGTTAACATAAATATATAGTATCCCAAGAAGAAACTTCCCAAACATAAGTTGATCATAGGCTCATCAATCTCACAGCAGAAGGGGACTAACTTTTAATCTCATCTCAAGTTCATATAAAATAAAATATCCGACGTTAATGCCTCAAATAACGTTCCCAAATCCCACATTCACAAGACAGTACCTCCAGCCACCTACTCAACTCCAAAAGTCCAAGATCCTTGTACAATAAGCCCCCGCCCCCAATGATAGACCATTTCTCATCAATTTTAATCTACTCACAATTCGTAGCTACAATCAACGACAACATTGTTACTCTTCGAGCAGTTAGCACCGCCAAATCTTCATTGTTCAAATTATAACTCGAGCTCTTATCACAAATTCTACAACTCTTAACGAGTTTTCATGACCAATAAAAAATTAATTTCAATGTCAATAGACAGGATCAAATGGATAAAATAACATATAATCAAATGGATCCAACAAGATTCACACTTGTTTTTCAATAGAGAAACATTTCAAGAATACCTGATATCAAGCCAATCACACACAAAAATGATGATATCCGAAGCAGCAGAAAACTCAAGTTAATCAACAAAGGACTGCAGGGAAGCTTCATTTCTGAAAGGGAACGTGTGAAACCAGAGACTACGAAAAAACCCATAGTGCAGTGTAAAACAACTACAAAAGTACAATGCTGTCTAAATTCTCCCCTATCAACAAAACCTAAATCACAAAAATCTCATAAATCAATCCATAACAAGACCCCCACCCCCTCAGAACAAAATTAAACTGGAAAGGAACGTAACAACTAATACGTCAAATCCGACTTACTTCTCATCGAGCTTCTTCAGCTCTTCCTCGATCTTGGCACGCATCGAGTCGAGCTCCTTCGGATCCAAATCAAAAATCTTGTTGGCAACTAGGGTTTCATACAACGGAGCCATATCTACAAAAAAAACACATCCCATTAAAACCCAACAACCAGAACCCATAATAATCATAAATAATAACATAAAACTTCGAAATTAACTTCAAAAAACGAGGGAAAATAAAAAAAATACCATTGGCAATGATGAAGTTGAAGACCTCATCTCGGAGGCGGACTTTCTCGATGTCATCGACGTCGTTTTGCGTGAGCAGGAATAGCTTGTGGGCAAGCACAAGCTGCGGCTGCTGCGTTCCCTCTTCAGCTTCCATTTTCCAATCTCTCTGAGCTTTCTTGCAGAGCGGGTGACCAACGAGATTCTCTAGCTGGTCGATTCAGTGGGACGAAGGATGTAGACTCAGCTATAGTTATTGGGCCGAAATTACATTATGGGCCTAATAACATGTAGCCCACTTTGGTTGATGAGGCATGAAAGTGGGCCTCATCAAAGAGTGACCCAAAGTAAATTATAGTGTAACTTATTCTCTGGTAAGTTAATTTTTTTTAAAAAAATTATTGTAATAAGCTATTTGACAAATATAAATAAAAAAGGTGTATCATATTAGTTCAAATTTCAATATCTTATTTTATTTATCACATTGCAAATTTATTTTTTCAAAATTCAACCTATTGGATTTCACGAATATATCACAACTGTATTATCACATTTTTTTCGATGATGACGACGATAAAGAGGATTATTATGTCAGTCTTTCAAGGTTATACAATATTGTTTTTACAAAAAAAAACTTCTGTGAGACGGTCGCACAGGTCAATTTTGTGAAACAGATACTTTATATAGGTCGACCACGAAAAAGTATTACTTTTTATGTCAAATATATTAATTTTTATTGTAAATATGGACATGATTGATCCGTCTCATGAACAAAGATCCGTGAGATCGTCTTATGAAAGACCTACTTTTGTTTTTATTGAGATATACAACTTATTTCTAAAACAACATTTTATTTATTATTGTTAAGCAAGCGAGATATCATTAAAGTAAGTCAAGTAACTATTTTTTGTGTGGATAGTGAAACATTTTTTTGTTGTAAATAAAATACATCGTTCTCTTCAAAATAATATATCACTTATTTTATTTCTTTCTAATATTTATTTGTTAATAATTATTTTCTTGTTAAAAAAATATATTTTGTTTTAAATAAAATACCTCATTATTTTATATTGTTTCTCATGGGCAAAGATTAATAATTATTTTTAAATAATATTTCACCTATAATTGTATTTTTTTAATATTTATGTTTTTTAATAATTTTTTTCTTTAGATTGTAAAAAAATATATATATAACTTATTAATAGCTAATCAAGCTTAGCTCATTGTTATTATTATTATTATTATTATTATTATTTTAGGAATATAAAATATTGATGTATTCAAAGAAACAAGTCAGAAAAGGTTTCCACTTCAAAGTAGGGAACACAGAAATCAGCTTCGCAGCCGTGGAAGAGCACAAAGAAAATCACAATGGGGAAGAAGACGAAGAAACCTGGCAAAGGGAAAGAGAAAACGGAGAAGAAAACTGCTAAAGCTGAGGAGAAAAAATCCCGCCGAGAGTCCAAGAAGCTCTCCCCCGAAGATGACATTGATGCTATCCTGGTAATCGAATTATGAAGTGTAAAAGTTTAAAAAGAGTAGCTTGTATGAATCAGAACATGGGATTGAGTAAACTTGCAGAAGGGCTTGTCGTATGGTTGTGAAAAATGGAGTCTTTGAATGGATTTTTATGGCTTGCGGTTTAGTATGAAATCTTGTAAAGTTTCATCCTTTTGAAAACTAAGAAGTAGAGAAAAGCATTATTTTTTATAAAAACCCGATGAGAGTCCAAGAAGCTCTCCCGAAGACGTCATTGATGTTATACTGGTTATCAAATTGTGAACTATAAAAGATTAAAAAATAAACTAGCTTGTATGAATCAGAATATGGAATTGAGTAAATTTGCAGAAGGGTCTGTCATATGGTTGTGAAAAATCGAGTCTTCGGATGGATTTTTATGGCTTGTTGTTGAGAATGTATTCTTGTAAAATTTAGTTCTTTCTAAAAATAAGAACTAGCGAGGAATAGTTTAACCATTGGCTTGCCTGTCATTTGATGTAAGTTTTGTTTAGTAATGGGATGAGTGTAAGTGTAGCTGATTTTTGTTGTATGCAGTTGAATATACAAAAAGAAGAAGCTAAAAAGAAGGAAGTCCATATCGAAGATAATGTGCCTGCACCTTCTCCAAGATCGAATTGTTCGGTAAATTCATAGTTTAATTGAACCCTTGGAAGATCTGAAATTTTCTCATGCATTAAATTTTAATAGCTCAAAAGATGATTGCGTTCTTTTTTTTATAATTACAAATATGATTAAGTTTTGTTACTTTTGTTATGTAGTTAACCATCAATCCTTTGAAGGAAACGGAGTTGATTCTTTATGGTGGTGAATTTTACAATGGAAACAAGGCGAGGCATTTTTCCTTGTTTTTAGTTGTTTATTTAATATTTAATGCATGGATAGAACAGCTTGTATGGCGGTTTCAATGTGAATGGGAAAATTCTAACACTGATTAGACTATATGTTGGCTTTGTAAACTGCATACACTTGTTCCTCAGATTTTCTTCATCAGGTGGTAATGTAAAATTAGGAAGTATAGTTGTTGTAGTTGGGTTTAAAAGAACAATTGATATTCCAATATGCTTTATTTTGTGAACTATTAAGAGTTGTAAAATGGTTTATTTCGTGAAATTTTAAGAGTTGCTATTGGAAAATACTTGTCCATTGTGTATAATTTATTATAACTCTGCTGAATAAATGTGCCAGGAAGTAGCCTATTACAGAGAAAATAAATGATAAGACTCTCTGTTTTTGAAACCGATGAGTTTGAGATTCAAATTGATTATGCAGACATTTGTATATGGTGACGTATATCGATATGATGTGGAAAAACAAGAGTGGAAATTGATTTCAAGCCCCAATAGCCCTCCTCCTCGAAGTGCTCATCAGGCGGTGGCTTGGAAGAACTATCTATATATTTATGGTAAACTCCAAGATTCCATATACTTGCATAAATACATGATATGTGGGTTAATAAATGCATAACAACATACATCTTGGCTATTGTGCTAGATCTAAAAATATTTTGTTTTGGCCTGTGCTATTAGGTGGTGAATTTACATCTCCTAATCAAGAGAGATTTCACCACTACAAGGTAAGTATTGCATGATGATGCCATTGATCGATGCTCATGAATGGTTTACTTATCAGTTTGAAATTTGATGGTATAGGACTTTTGGGTTTTGGACTTGAAAACAAATCAATGGGAACAATTGAATTATAAAGGTTGTCCGAGCCCACGATCAGGTCATCGGATGGTAAGTCAGAGCTTTCTAAAAGGACTTTAATTATGTTTTTGTTTTTTTTTTTTTGGGTGGTGGGGGTTATGTTTGTAATGACAAATGAAAGTGTTTTACAAGCATGACCTTATCCTTATCTAAGCTCCACCATTGCTAATTCTCTATAATATGTATGTTTGCTAGCCATCATTGACGTCACTTAGCCTTCCATTAGACCTTCTGTTTAGGAAGAGCTGACACTTGTGGATCTGATGTTTCAGGCACGCTTATTTTCACCAGTCAAAAGCAATGACTAAATAATGATTCTTCTTATCCTATTATCCCAAGAATGACATTAGCCTATTAAATTAATTTCGATTTTCATTTATAGTAGTGAAAGTATTTTGTGAGAAAAAAACAAACAATTTAATTTCTATTAAATTATAATGGAGAGTCAATTCCTCCTTTTAATTTTTCAAAGCTACTGAGTAGTGATGTAAACGAGTCGAACCGAACAATATCAGACTCGAGCTCGGCTCGTTTAAGGTATTTATAGATTCTCGAGCTGAGCTTTTATCATGAGGCTCGAGCTCGGCTCGTTTAAAATTATTAAGCTCGCGAATATCTCGAGCTCGGCTCGTTAATAGCTCATTTATCATGTTTAACAAGTCTGGATCTTCATTAAGAGGGCTTGTTTTCGAGCTCGTTAAACAAGCTTATTTTCGAGCTCATTAAAAAATCTCGTTTTCGAGCTCGTCGATCATTCTTAGCCAAAATGCTCATTAAGATATAACAATTTAAGAGGGTAAGTTTTTCATTTTATAGCCCTTCAATACTTCCCTTTCACTCAAATTTCTTGCACGAGCTAGCAGATTCAGGTTCTGCTTGAGCTAACTTCTATT
This sequence comes from Primulina huaijiensis, assembly GCF_012295235.1. Classification (NCBI taxonomy): domain Eukaryota; kingdom Viridiplantae; phylum Streptophyta; class Magnoliopsida; order Lamiales; family Gesneriaceae; genus Primulina; species Primulina huaijiensis. Next base: position 24,356,422 of record NC_133309.1, on the reverse strand, counting down.
AATTTAAGGTCGGAGAGCAGCAATGAGTCAATGTGGGACAATGCAAGTTGTTGTTGTACACTCAAGGTCAACAAACTAGTCGGGCTCGAGCCACGTAAACGAGCCGAGCTTGAGAGAGAGTTTACGAGCCGAATATCCTTAATCTCAAGCTCGGTTCGATAAACTTAACGAATGATCTCGAACGAGTTTTTTACCGAGCCGAGCTCGGAGTAGCTCGTGAGCGGCTTAGTTCGTTTACATCCCTACTACTGTGGTATTGATTGATCCAATTAAGTTAGCGGCTTCCAAACATGTTTCTTTTTTATCAGTTAATACGTAGTAACTTGTGTTTTAGAGGACAAGTTTCGAATTTATGCTATACTGATAAGTAAAGTGCTGCATGTTTGGTGATGGCTTAAATCAAAGGAAGAGACTTGTCAAAAAGTTGTCGTGATAGTCATATGAAGGATTGAATTTCAATATTAGTTGGGTGCTTGTAATATGATAGCTAGCAAATTAGATGGTTACCTTGCATTAACTCTTCCTCATAATGGTTTTCTTCTATTTTTTCTCCACTGTTTCCCTACTCATCCTTTGAGTATTACTACATTGCCTTTTACTTCTCTCTCAGGAGGAGTTTGTGTTTGTTCACGGTGTTATTGAATTCAATTTGTAGTTGGTTACCTTTTTATTCTATTTTATCCAAATTGTTGACCTCGTCGTCGTAATTTTTTTTTTCCAGGTGTTGTAATTTATGTTCTTCAGTTGTCATCATTTTGTAGGTCTTGTACAAGCATAAAATCGTAATTTTTGGAGGCTTTTATGATACTCTCAGAGAAGTGAGGTTGTTATTTCTCTCTCAAGATAGATCTGATATTTTTCCCATGTAAACTGATATGGTTCTATTTTTTATGTTCTGCCATCACATTTCTATAGCATTTTATATTAAAACAAGATGTTATATGCCTGTTGATTTAGATTGAACTGTGCAACTCGAAAAATTTAGCATATGTGTTTTCTAGCACTATTTTTATGACATTTACAAACTTCAATTGCTACAGGTATTTCAATGACTTACATGTATTTGACCTTGATCAGTTTAAGGTATGGTGATGAGGATAATTGACCTGCTATTGCAAATGTTTATTGGTATCGTTTTTCTCGATCACAAATTTTGTAACTCGTTCTGTAACAGTGGCAAGAAATTAAACCTAGACCTGGATCCTTGTGGCCAAGTCCTCGAAGTGGCTTCCAATTTCTTGTTTACCAAGATACAGTAAGTTATTTATTTTGTTTCATTTCCTCAAGTATCAACTTAAAGAACGTATATTTCCTTCTTAAGATTATACCATCTTTTACACAATCACCCCTAGTCAGATTATATTGATTCTTACAAAGTATTCTCACTAGTCAGATTATATTGATTCTTACAAACTAATACGTGCACCTTGTAATGCGCTTATTTTTCTTAGTTCTTTTAATCTTTAGAATATATAGATCTAATTTTGGTATGCAATTTCTGAGCTGCTGTTTTATTTTGTGCTGCAATTACTTGTAACTCATTTTCCAGAAATGCAACATTGTCATCATGTCATGTTATGGCTGTAAGTTATTGACCTAAGAGCATTAATGAACCAATAAACCTTTAAACAATGACCAGTCATATCACATGGCATGTGATCCTTCATCCGATCTACAAATTTCTTGTAGTTAATCGTTGTGTTTCTGTACAACGCCAAGTTCGGATTTATGCTACTTGTGTGATACTTATTTCTTTTCTTTTTTCTGGTTGATGGTATAACTTATATTTTAATTTAATAAAATGTTTTAATTATACAGTCGTGATAGAATTAGAATCATTCATGCACTCAATAAATGCTTGCTATTTATCTCAGATTTATTTATATGGCGGTTATTCAAAAGAGGTCTCTTCATCAGATAAAAAAGTCTCTGAGAAAGGTACCGTTCATTCAGATATGTGGTATCTTGATCCCAGAACTTGGGAGTGGAATAAGGTACTTGTTTCTCTCTGTCCTTGTTCATACCCACAAGACTGTAATGTTGGTGCACATGATAAGTGACATCTTTTATTGCCTCATCTCTGGTCTTTTATGAATACTTGGGATTTTCGTGGAGTTATACTATGTTTTTGTCCATGACACTCTATTGTCATCTCGACACAAAATAAATCCAGATTTCAATTTATTGTTTGATCGTGATATTATTCAACGACCAAATAAATTGTTAATTGTTTAAGATCAGGTCATGTCTTTTTGCTTATAAGTTTGCCTTTGTTTCCCTTGTTTACTTGGTCCATTTTTCTTTATTCTCACTATAAGGCTTATGCTTTTACAAATTCAGAGAGCTATGAAGAATATTTCAATCCAATCATTTGTTTTATGTTAAAAAAATTATGCAAGTTGAACGTGATAACACACATTCTTGAAAGTCGGATAAAAGGTCCTATATATTCTAATTATTTACCAAAACTGTTATTATATTGCAATAAGCTGTTAAATAATTCATTAGTCCTCATACAAAGTTACAAACATTTTTTGCAACTGCAACAAATTAATCATTTCTATTTTGATGTGAAAGGTGAAGAAGAGTGGGATGCCTCCTGGACCTCGTGCTGGTTTCTCTATGTGTGTCCACAAAAAAAGGGCTTTGCTATTTGGAGGAGTGGTGGATATGGAAATGGAAGGTTATTTTAAATTCATTTTCATTTCTTTTTTGTCTTCTAAGAAAATTGGATCCTCTTCTTTTAGCATCAATTAGAAGATTTGATAGTTGACTTCAAATTTTTTCCCTGGCCAAATTATAATGATATATGATCCTTGGATTCTTGCCAAAATGAAAGGCAACCATGCTGTGTAATTTCAATATACTTCAACGATAATAGTTGCTAAATAAGATGCAATATAGTTGTCTTGCCTGCTGGAACTTGTTTTTCTTTCTTTTATTGAATTTGTGCTCTCTATTTTTTCACATATTCTAATCCGTATTTTTTCACAGGTGACACAATGATCAGCTTGTTCTTGAACGAAATTTATGGTTTTCAATTAGATAATCATAGATGGTAATTACTCCCATCTGTTTGTTTTTAAATATGTGTGTCGAATTGTCTGATACCAAAAATTCCATCTTCAGAAATGTTGATGTGTTGTATTTTTTTCATTACCATTTTGCTTTGCTTAGAAGTAATTAATCTGAGTCAATGAAGTGATGTAAATTTTATGTTCAACAAAGGTATCCATTAGAGCTGCGAAAGGAAAAGGCTACAAAAGATAAGGTATTCTTGCCAGCTCCATTCTTTCAAATGGTGCTCTCCCATTAGACGTCCTGACAATTGTAGCTGATTAAATTCTATGCAGTCGAAGAAGGATTTGGTTATAAGACCAAATAATACAGATTTTGGGAGCAATATAAGCATAGTGGTAAAAGAGAATTTTTCCTCTGATGAAGATGAAAATTCTGACAATGATGATACTGCCATGGAGATTGATGTCAATAATATATCTGATGATATGAAAAGAAATGCGTCAATAGATGAAGGTGAAGTAGCTTCTGGATCTGGCAAAAAAGATCTTCAATCTAGCAAAAGGGTTGATGTGCAAAATTCCGTTTCTCCTGAGGTCAGTCCACTAACGAAACTTTCCGTTAGTGCATCCTTTCTTTTACTGGTAAGGACGTATGGTTCGTATATTAATGTTTACGTGATTTGAGTTGAATATGCAGATAGTGAAACCTTGTGGACGCATTAATTCCTGCACGGTAGTTGGAAAAGATACGCTATATATCTATGGGGGTATGATGGAAATTAGAGATCAAGAAATTACGCTTGACGATTTATATATGCTTAACCTTAGCAAATTGGATGAATGGAAATGCATTATACAGGTTGGTGCCTCTACTCTTACAGATGTATAATTACCCAGCTTTCTTGATCTCCACTTTCTGTCATCAACAATGCTGACTTTATTCAAACCTTTCCTGCTTTTTGCAAAAATTCTTCCTTGATCGACCTCTACCAAATTCTCCTCGCGTGCAATTTATTAATCCAATGAAAGTGCAATTAAAAGCATCTCTTCGAATGCAAATGCAGTACTTCCTTTCCTTTTTCGGAATTTTATTTGTTCCTGTATGCAGGCATCTGAATCCGAATGGGTTGAAGCCTCAGATGACGAAGATGTAGAAGACGATAGTGAAATGGAAGAGAGCGAGAGTGAAAATGATGATGTTGAAGAGTCCAGTGATGAAGAGGACACTATAGAGGTGCCAAAATTCTTGAAAATAACTATCCTGTTTTTTGTCTGATTGTTAAAATGGATCAAACTTTTTAATTCGTCAAGGGTACAAATGGTGCGAGTGTATCTCTCCAAATGGGCGATGCTGTTGCTATGATAAAAGGAGAAGGAAAAAACATTCGAAGAAAGGACAAACGAGTGAGGATCGAGCAAATCAGAGCCAGTCTTGGTCTTTCTGACTCACAGAGAACTCCAATGGTATGCACTCTCTCAAACTCAAGATTGATGATTTCTAGTTGGTATTTTTATCACCAACGGCTGATCTTACAATTCACTTGATGAAGCCCGGAGAATCTCTGAAGGACTTTTACAAGCGGACAAATATGTACTGGCAAATGGCAGCTTATGAACACACGCAGCACACTGGAAAGGTCGGTTTTCTGTTTATATTTACAATAAGATAAGATCAGGAGGAAGAACAATATTGAAAATTTGCGTGGTATATGGCACTTTAGGAACTTCGTAAAGATGGATTTGATCTTGCTGAATCTCGGTACAAAGAACTGAAACCGATACTGGATGAGGTAACATTCTCATCTCCAGAGATGCCATTTATGTAAAGAATCACACAATCTAACATATTTTTGTGTACTCATTAGTTGGCTATACTGGAGGCGGAGCAAAAGGCAGAAGAAGAGGAAGGGCCGGAGACTAGCGTGTCAAGAAAGAAAGGGAACAAGAACAAACTTTCGGCTTCCAAATAATGCAGTACAACAATCTTCCATTACATTTGGTTATACATACTTCAATATGGTGTTAGAATATTGTCCGAAACCCTACACACTGGGAACATCAGTTCTTATTTCTTTAGCCGGGGGCGAGGTTTGTTATAACTGGGTCTTGAACTCGGGACTTCGTTATAAGACAGTCACATCGGCGATCATTCTTTGGTTTTGGATGGTCTATGTTTTGTAGTTTGATTTACACTTTGATTTGTTAAAGAGGTTGTAGGAAGACAATGGATTAATTTTATGCAATTTTACACACAGCAAAAATTTAATTTATTACATTCCTACACATCAATCACTATGTATTTGAGTGGATGGAAAAGAAAAATAAATTAAAAAAAGTTAGTAGAAGAAGAAGAAAAAGAATATTGTTTTCTACCTTTCGGCCAAAAATAATTCGAGAAGAAATAAAAGCCCCTAAATAATGCATAGGTTTTATTAGGGGTAAACGGAGCGATGCGATTCGAATTTTGATAAAAATTTAAATCTTTAATTTGGTTCGAATTAAATATATTTGAGTTCGAGTTCAGATCAAAATCTTTAAACTTATTCAAAAGTCATTTGATTTGTTGTTCGGATAGTAAAGTTCGAAAATAAGAATTCTAAAGTTAGAAGCTTTCAAAAATCTCGAATTTTTTTAATAAATAATTAGATTCGCTAGTGGTTTGCGAACTATCGAACAAAATAATTTTGACTCGAGTTCATCTCAAAAAAAGCTCGAATATATTCGAGTTCAATATATTCGAATATTTATCGAGTCGGCTCGAAAAATGAAAAACCAACTACATTAGAGTTCAATAAATTTGAATATAGATCGAATATTTATCGAGTCGGCTCGAAAAATTAAGTACCGACTCGATTGATGTACAGCCTAGGTTTCACCATCCTCTGATTTGATGTTTCTTTTTGTTCTTCACTTTTTTTTCATTTTATTTATATGTGCCTACCCCACTAACCTAGAAAAAGGGTAGCCTCTGTCAAGGTTGATTTAATATTATATATATCGTGCAATCAAATTCTTTAATCTTTTCATTTGTTTGGTTAATTTTTTGACAACTATTTTATATTTCTCGATGTTTGTTTTACTATTAAAAGTTATATATAGGAATCAACTTAACTTTTGAATAACACAAAAACTCCTGTGAGACGGTATCACGAGTCAATTTTGTGAAACAAATATTCTATATGGGGTCATTCACGAAAAAATATTACTTTTTATGTCAAATATATTAATTTTTATTGTAAGTATGGACATGAGTGATCCGTCTCACGAATAAAGATATGTGAGACCGTGTTATGAAAGATTTACTTTTTGAATAATGTAGAAATGTTTGGTGATAGATGTCAATGAAGAGAATCGGATATTATTTCGCAAATCTTGACAATGTTAGTATATGGATGTGATCCGAGCTCGTAACATGAGATGATGAACTAATGTATATGACAATATAATGATTTATAATTAATTTTTTTTAGAAGTAGAGTCAGATATTGAATGAAATAAAGATGTTTAATCCACTAATATCTCATCTTTCATATCAAAATATAGTATTCGCCATCTCAAATTTGACATGGTCATCTTTTGGTTGTATTCGCCAACTAAGTATTCACCATCTCAATCGGCGTACAACATATTGGAAACGATTCAGAAAAATATATCGTGACAGATATATAGATTAGAGATTATCGACATCCGAATTTACATCAAATACCTGGAAACCTTCAAATCAAGACTGAATGAACAATTTTTGGGAAAAAAAATATTGAATTTGATGCCATAAATATCGATAATATCATAAGATTGAATAAGCTTTGCATGTTAATATAATTGGGTGTCAGCTTATTAAAAGAAGAACCCCTTCAGGCTTTTGAACAACATTAAAATTAACAAGGAATTTCGCGCATGCAATTAAATTAAAGTCGTAATTTACAAAATAAAAGTGGGTCTTTTTTTAAATAAAAATTTAAAAGCAATTCATTATATTATATTAAAATTAAAATAAAGCTAGCTTTCTTTTGTTTTATTATAGTTTTGTGGCAATTTGCACTAGAATCTTGATGGTACCAAGGGCGAAAGAAAAGTCTTTGAACTGACCCATTAATATTTTATTTAATCTTCTTCTTTTTTTTTTTTTTGAATTGAGAGAAAAGTTTGCTATAATCTTGGGGTATCGAGTATGAGAACTCGTCCCAAATTTAAAGAATTTTGATGTCAGATAAACTATTAGGCATCGAGGTTTAGGGTTTAGAAAAATAATGTTCAGATTATTGTAGATTTTAATATTTATATATTATATTGGTCGATATACTAAAATTCGATTATAAATAATTTAATAAAAAAATTTTTGCTAATCGATAAATCAGCATAATCATATTGTAATAAAAATCGATAATTTCTGAAAAGAGAGAATAAATAATTAAATACCATCGTTATAAACCTTTAATTTTACAATTATTGTGCAGAAAGATTCGTTCTTTTATTATTTTATTTTTATTTATTATTCTTATCTCGTTATAGCTCGTGTGTTAAATGTTTAAGTTACATCATTATAATCCATTATATTTTCAGTAAAACGATAAATGTTTGGTCCTGCGTGACAAAAATCTCCCTCCATTTAAACAAGCCCATTCAAATAATATTACCTAACATAATATCTGACTTTTGTTTTTTGATATTCGGATTAAAATAATTTATTATTGATCGGTCGAATCCTTTTAATTTTATAACCAAAAAAAATATTTTAAATTTTTTTGTTCCTTAAATTTCGGACATCAGTGGAAGCTTAAACCGCAGAAAAATAATGACAACGTAAGAAATATCTTCAGGCAGTTCTCCAAAATGGGAACAAAGTGGAATATTGGAGTCAAATAAATATTTTCATTGGATTTATTTATTAGTGCGTTTGGTTCAAATGCAATGGAAAAATCAATGTCTGGCCAATTAGTGCATCGTCTAATATAATTAATTCTCTGAGGTTTATTTAGGCAATTTTCATCATATCATAAAATCAAACTTTGAATAACTAGCTTTTTTAAAAATAAATATATTGTTTTTCAAATTTTTTTTTGGGTAAAATCCAATTGGTGTTACAACGTCGAGACCGTTAAGTATTTCATGTTTTATAAATAGTCGTCGATTTCAACCCGTTTCGGTACAAGCCATGATTTTTTATTCACACGTTCAATCAATATCTTATTATCAGGTGTCAAGAAGCGTTGCCAAGACTACTACTATTAGTACTACATTTTAATCAATCAATTTTAAAAAATGAACCTTAAACAATCCCACAAATCATTGTCACAACATTAATTTTTGGGGGCCAAGAATTAATTGATCGAAGTATGTTAAATAACGATTAGGTCTTGGTCTGATGGTTAAGGTTGAAGCTCTGAGACTTGTTGGTCTCGGGTTCGAGTTTTGCTTATTGCGGATAATTTTTCTAATTTATTTATATAGATTTAGTAGTTTCTTTGTACTTTTATTGTCCGAAATAAACAAGTCTCGGGTCCACGCTCAAGTTTCATCAGTTGTGTGGATAATTACATTATATTTTTGTATCTGAAACAATATTATACTTATACTTGCAAAAAATAATGGTGGGAACTAAAGTCATTAGTGGCAACTTAAATGCAGCATTATTGGAGATTTAGAATGTTAAAGTAAATAAAAAGTTTGGAAAAGTACACTAATTAACTAACATAAGAATGTGCCCTTAATTATGCCTACCAACTTTACTCTTACTCTAATTAATTTCTTTAAAAGACAAGATTGCTTTTTGTTTTGTTTAATGCCTGCATATTCAGCCAGTCAGTTCAAATGAAACCACATTATTACAATTTAATAACATATCCTTGTAACCAAGATTTTTTATTGCATCATGTTTTGCATATAATCTTTTTGTTTTTTAAAAAAATCCACCCATAATAAATGCATGATAATCTCATAAGAAGAGGACTCACATTTTCTACAAATACATATAAACCTACTTAAAGCAAAACAAAAAGAAAGAGTGGAACACATAATAGCATGCAAATGGGGAGGAAATTGTGTGCAAATGTGCAACAAAGTTTGGATGAGGCCTTTTCAAAGAGCAAAGTCGGTAAGTTTTTCAAGTTGGAATCAAGAAAAACTTCTTTAACGAAGGAGTGGCGAGCTGCGACGACGACGTTTCTCACGATGGCGTACATCATTACCGTGAACGCTACCATCCTGGCTGATTCGGGTGGTATGTGCTCCGTTTCCGACTGCACGGTGGAGTCGGGTCAAACGGCGAGTCCGGATTGTGTGATGAAGCCTAATGTAGGCTATCAAAAGTGCCTTGCAAAACTCAAGAGCGATCTTATCGTTGCCACTGCCTTGTCCTCCATGATCGGGTCATTTGCAATGGGCTTATTCGCGAACCTCCCACTGGGCCTGGCTCCTGGGATGGGCCCAAATGCTTACCTTACCTATAATTTAGTTGGATTCCACGGTACCGGGTCCATGTCATACAAGACTGCCATGGCTGTGGTCTTGGTAGAAGGATGTGCATTTCTTGCCATAGCTGTTTTCGGGCTTCGAGCGAAATTGGCTCGGTTGATCCCTAAGTCAGTGAGGCTAGCCTGCGCTGCCGGCATTGGGTTGTTCATTGCATTTGTGGGCCTACGGGCCCACCAAGGATTGGGCCTCATCGGCCCAGATACTGCGACTCTCGTCACCGTAGCTGCTTGCAAAGACTCGAACCCAACCACGGGAGAGTGCATAGGAGGAAAGATGCAAAGCCGGACGTTTTGGCTCGGCTCGGTCGGCTTCCTCATCATATGTTATAGCCTAATGAAAAATGTCAAAGGTAGCATGATATATGGCATGCTTTTTGTCACACTAGTGTCATGGATTAGAGGAACTAGTGTGACAGTTTTCCCATACACACCACAAGGAGACTCAAGCTTTGAGTACTTCAAAAAAGTGGTGGATTTCCACAAGATTGAGTCCACTTTATGGGCCATTAGCTTCACAAACTTCAACACCAGTGAAGTTTGGATAGCCATGGTGACATTGTTGTATGTTGATGTGTTGGCCACCACAGGCACATTGTATACAATGGCAGAGGTCGGAGAGTTTGTGAATGAGGAAGGCGAATTCGAGGGCGAATACTCTGCGTACATGGTCGACGCGGGCACCACGATCTTGGGGTCCATGCTAGGAGTTTCACCAATCGCCACATACATCGAGTCAGTTTCTGGGATTCGAGAAGGTGGTAGGACCGGCCTAACGGCAGTGATCGTCGGAATATACTTCGGGTTATCTATATTTTTCACACCTTTGCTTGCTAATGTGCCACCATGGGCAATAGGTCCATCTCTGGTGATTGTAGGTGTGCTAATGATGAAAGTGGTGAAAGATATTGATTGGGAAAACATTAAAGAAGCTGTGCCAGCATTTGTTACAATGCTAATAATGCCTTTAACATATTCCATTTCAAATGGGATTTTAGGAGGGATTGGGATGTATGTTGCACTTGGGATTTATGATTATTTTGTGGGGTGGATTAAGTGGATGATTGAGATGAAAAAAATGGTGGTGAAGGAGCAAAATCAAGTGTCGGCGACAGCGATGGCGGTCGGAACAGAACATAATTATGAAATCATATGAGAAATTTAACACAAGATTTATGATTATGATACTGTTGTTGTTGTTGTTATTGTTTGGACTTTGTGAATCGATGCACAAGTCACCTTGAGAGAGAGTTACTATTAGAGAGGATCGCTCAAGGTAACTTGTGCATTTCTTTGATTTCTACATGATAAGTTATGATTAGAAATTTTGATTTGTGATTTTGGTTTGGTTTTGTTCAAATTATTACATTAAATATGTTTAAAAATTATTTATGTTGTTCGTCGAATTTGGGACTTCGGAGAACAAATGTCCTAATGTCCTGAAAGTTTTATCACAAATTAGTAATTAGTAAATCTAAACACGTGGATTAAATTTTGATATAAAATATAATTATATATACCATAAGTTTACGTGAGAAATATAAAAAATTTAAAGTAAATTTTTTATTTATTGTTGATGATAATATTGATAATTAAAATAATAACTTAATGATCACGTAATAATAATATAAAATATAAGAAAATAATTGTTAAATAATAATCATTATAATATTTTATTTTAAAATAATTATTTAATAAATAAAATAGTACTTATAAAAATAAAATTAAGATCAATATTTACATTAGTTTCATGATAACGCTAATTTTATAATAATTAAAAGAATATTAATATTTATTATTTTATTATTTTTAATAATAATAATAATAAACAACATTTTTGAGCATCTTGAAATTTAATTAAGAAATTATTTGACAATTAAAAATAATTTTATTTCATTCATGTTTCATTTTTTTATCAATAATTTGAATGAAATTAAATATATCATTCTATTCTTATTCTCATTCTCATTCCATTCCAAAGTTGATTCTATTCCGACTTTAGTATACCAATCAAGACCTTAGAATTAAGATCAAAATCTTTATAATATAGTTTCAATTATGCTAGGCTTCTAATGTATCATGTTTTGAACTATTACTGCTTCCCATAGCCACCATTTCAACGTTGATTGATTCTTGCATAACCACACTCATCCACCTTAATATGAACAAAACTCAGTCATATTCATCTTACAAAACATGCACAACTACGCGCTTCACAAGTTCCATACAGATTACTTCGCAATACAATTTCTTTCCATAGCCCTTCATTCAATACCATAGAACATAGCCCGTCTGAGATATGGAACGTCCGGCCATTCATGATCATAACCGGAACAAATTTACCAATGTCTAGGGGAATCAGATACCCTACAAGGGCTATATAGAAAGACTAAAATTTGTTCAGAAAATCTTGCTGATCCTGGCAAAAAACTTAAATCAATGCAAGATGGCATCATATATTCTCAACTTGAAACCTGCATACGTCTCCTGTCCTGATGTTGTTTAATTCCTTTGCAAAATGTTCTCCATCCGTCGGTAAACGGTCTAGCTAACGATTTACCATGATACAGCACATGCCAGAGCCTTGTAGTTGAATCTTTAAGATAGACAACTTTCTCATTTCCTTGCTCTCTTCTTCCCTGAATTGAAGGCATGTACAATGGCAGCTCCTAGAGTTAAGGACCTCCATCGCTCTGGGGCTCAACCCGTATTTTTCTTTCTTAACCTTGCCTTAGGTTAATTTAATTAGATGAAAAGAAAGAAAATTGTTTAAACTTTTTTCTTTTGTCCTCGGAGCAATGCCTCCAATAAAGAAAAGGCAAACCCCATCTTTCCAAAGAGATGGAAAATATGACATAATTTATCCTAATGAAATTTTAAGGGGGGAAAAATACAAGTATTCAGCAATTATATAGGACATAATTTATCCCAAATCAGTAAATAAAAATGTCTTATTTTTATTTTGCTCGCGTTTAGGTCAGTCTGAAGCTCTTTTTTTTGGAGATTACAACACACGCGGAACGGGAAGATCGAACTCGGAGAGGAGAACCAGCTAATCTGACGAGGTGAGACCGCTGGACAAGGCCGGTCTCGCCTAAAGCTCCTTTCAATAGCTTCAAAACAGGCCTACTCTATTACATGTAGAGTTGCTTTGGTTACATAGAAGACTTTTCAAGAATTTCTAAAATTAATCATTCATCTATTATATTTTAACATGAAAAATTATTTAAAATACATCTACTTTAAAATATATTTTCATTAACAATATATTTTGACAACAAGATGCGCATTAATTTTTATTTTTATTTTCATTTTTTTTACCAAATTCCAAAGTTAGACTATAACACATTTGAACCAAAAATACAATATACTAAATTAAAATGTGTGAAATCAATATTTTAAAACGACCAAAATTGGGAATTTGGGGGTGGAGAAGTAAGAACACGATTATCTCATCATAAAATAAATAAATACAATAAAAATTTTGAATCTTTATTGGTTGGAAATTATTTATTTTCATCATTTATTATTAACTCTTCCATATTTAATTTATTTCCCTATATATTATTTATAATCCACACATTCATTTTTTTATTGCAAAACTTGTAATACTATTGAGATTAAGAATTCATTTGACATCAAAATACAAATTAAATTTAAAACTCAATTATAAAAAAATTCCGTATAAAAAACTGAATGAGACAAGTCAAGCGATTGTTGTTATATATTTATTGTGGTGGCCGAAATGTAGATGACCAAGTCACCAAACGCATTTGATTCTAGTAGCATCATAAATCTTCAAAAATTGTATATTTTAAAATAAAATTTAGATAAATTTTTAAATATAGATACACAATTAAATAATATGTAAATACAATAAATGTAAATCATATTAATTGTCTGAAAATTTCCATTATGAATACATTAAACTTAAAATTGAACATCAAGAAAAGATTGTGGGCATTTCAATGTATGCGTAGAATCACCCCACTTGGTCAGAGGAAATAATTTCAATGAATCCAACAAAAAAAATCACAGCACAGTAACTGCAAATCAACCAAGGCGAAGACCAAATCTCCTTTCCATTTTTTTAAAATTTTTTTTTGTTGTTGCAATATATAAGAATTTCTTGACTGAGTATATCTCGATCTCTCTTGGATAACTTGTGTCACACTGTCTTCAATACACTCGGTTTCAATTTCAATTTATAGAGTTTGAATGTGTGTTTTTTAGGACCGTTTAAAAAAATAAAAAAATTGGAGCTTTAATTCTTTGCAAGAAACCCATTTTGACTGGTTGAGTGCGTCCCCCCCTTTGGCTTTGATTCGCTTGAAAAAGTGAAGAGGCAGGGAGGAAAAAGGTGTAATCTTTGAGGGTTTTTCTTGTGGCGATGGATTTTTACCTGTTTGAAAAGTCTGCTTCTTGTCATGATTCTTTGAGGGCCATTGAGTCTGATATTCAGCATGCCAATATGTTGTGGGTTCTCGATATCTCTTGCTGTTTTTTTTAGTTTGTGTTTTTTAAGGTTCATTTCTGAAACGTTTGGCTTCTATGTGGTTGTGCGGTTTCAATTTTCCTGATGGAATCGAAGTATCAAGTGGACTGTGGTTACTGTTTATTTTGTACGGGGCTTGATTATGGTGTAAAGTTCTTGAGTTTTACATGTGATTCTGGTATGTTTTTAGTTTGCTTTTGGTGGGTTGTGATGTTTTGCAAGTAAAGAACTTTTAATGTTTTACGAGAAACACAACAAGAATCGTGTTTCCATGAATTTTGTTCTATTATTGCTGCTACAATAGGGGTTGAAAATTTAAGTTCTTTGACTGGCATAGCTATGTATGGGCTTCCTTCATGGGGTTGTTCTATTATTCATGTGCAAATGGTTTGTTTCTATGTAATTGGTGAAATAAATTTGCTGATATCAAGAAGGGTTATTTCTTTAGCATCAAAAGGAGTAACTTATTTATTGAACTGAATTTTTTTGCCATTATTTATACTGTACGCTCGTCGGTTGTAATTTCCTGTTGTCTGAAACTATATTGTGTTGTTAAGTCTGTTTGTAAATGCCATATGCATATTCTTTAAATGATTTTTGACATATGCCCAACCTTCTCGATATTCTCTGTGTCCAATCAATAGGAGATGATACATTTTAGTGCCAACTTAAGGGCTTTGTTGAATTTTAGTTTTTCGTTTTGCTTGTGGTACTTGTGTTTTCTTATTTCTCATGTTTTTTATACTTCCATAACACTAGATGGTTTTCGTTGGGGGCTCGATTTTATTTTTACATGGATAATAATATAGCGCAATTGGTTGCTTCAGGGCAGCTTCCATTTCAAGAGGTAAGGGTGGTGCATGTTTGCAAATGAAACTGGTCTACAATCACTTGGCACCTATATTTTTGTTTTTATTCCAATGGTTGGACTGCTCGTGCTCATGCCTATTTCCGAGCTATCTAAATCTTGTCCACGTAGTTATTTACAAGGTAAGTAATGCATATGATTTCTTCACAAGCCGTCTCTGATGATTATTTTTTGTCTATTTTAAAGACCATGGCATGGTCTAAGTTTGGCATATTATCTTCTTCAGGTGCATCTTGACACTAAACAGAAGTTTCCTTCCCATGGTAGAAAAGCAACTATTAGACAATTCTATGGTACGCAAATTATGTTTTGTTGTTATATGATTCGAAGTGGCATCGATCTGTTTAAATCTTCTTTTCCAAGTCGATTGAAGATTACTTGGTATAAATTAGTACATTGTTGTTATACAAGTTCAACTCGGAACAGTTTGGGCAACGTTTGATGGATTTTAGTTTTCCTTTGTTTTCCTGCATGGTTCTCCTTTCAAAATTGTAAATATGCAATTCAAAGATGGCATGCACTTATTTTTTTCAAAAGAATTTCATGTTCATACCCTCGATACAACTGGAACTCAATATCTATGTTCTGGAAAATCAACAGCTCGACAATATTGCTTGACTAATCAAGGATTGCATATTTTTCAGCTGTGATATTACCATCCCTCGACCATTTGTACAACGCCTCATTGGATATGGATAATTATCAAGTGGAAGTCCACGGCTTGGACATGATCGTAAAAAAGAAATCCGAAAATAATTGTAAGAATTTGGAAGTCGATTCGGAAAGGGAAGATGAGTGTGGAATTTGCTTGGAGCCCTGTACTAAGATTGTCTTGCCAGATTGCTGTCATGAAATGTGCATAAACTGCTACCGAGACTGGTATATACACTATACATGACCCTCGTTTGCTCATCCGGTCTCCAAGAGAGCTTACCCTTTGACCTTCTTTTTACATCTTTACTTTCTTGCAGGAATATGAGATCAGAATCGTGCCCCTTTTGCCGGGGAAGCCTCAAGAGAGTAAATTCTGGTGATGTGTGGGTTCTGCCTTGCAGCGGAGACATAGTTGATCAAGAGAGCCTTTCAAAGGAAGACGTCTTGCGGTTCTATCTTTATATAAACAACTTACCTAAGGACACCCCTGATGCCCTCTTCTTAGTTTATTATGAATACTTAATTTGATCTATTGCTATATAACCGAGTAGCATGGAAGTTGAAATATCGACCATCACATGTCAATAGTGTCCGGTAGATCGTCTTTCGCTATCGCCATCATATCGAAATAATGTACATCCTCATTGTAGAACTGTTGAAGTCCATATAAAATGTTCATTCTTGACATCCTTGAGATTTATCACTTGGTATTTTGTTGTGTTTTTTCATTTCTGATGTTTGAGTAAAGAAATGTCGCTTGTGTTGTGGTGTGATATCTATTTTTCACGTACTCATATGACCGGTAGTCGGGCAAGGTTGTTTTCGACTTGTCTGCATCTCCCAGACTCTTGGAATCCATGTCACTCTGCATACATTCGTTAGCAATTACTTCGTATCCATCTCGTTCAATAAAAAATATTAGTTACAAATCAACAGATAGAAAGTCTTATGATAAATAATCACTTCACCATATTCAATTTTCGTTGAAGCAGTAAAATAAGACACTTGATATATATTCCAAGAATACTTCATACCTACATAGAGTAACAGCAACATTCCTAGACATTCATCTTCACACATCAAATACAAACCAACTCAATAATCGATTCAACCTATATATGGATTGCATATTTATATATATGATCCACTTCAAACTAACTCGATGATCGGTTCGAGCATGATTTGGATGAAAACGTGCCAATAGTTAAATCATCAATCTGGTGTTCCTTTTATTATAGAACAAATGTATAAATGATCCTCATGAATTTCAAATTTCTGTAAAAAGAGCTCTAAAACAAAACTCAGTCCATGTCCATTCCTTTATCCTGATTGCCGTTTCTTCCACAACAGATAACTGAATGGAGGATCACTAAAAGTTCCATTCACAAACGCATCAGCCACCACTCTGTACATGGCTTCAGTGAGGTGAACCCCATCCCAGTTTATATACTCAGAAGGGTCGGTGCACGAGCTCGAGTTAGGTGATCCACAGGCGTGAAAATAATCAAAATTATACTCTCCACCACCATATCCACAGCACACTTTGTAAAGCTCCTTGAATCCATATGTTCTTGGATTCTTCGTCACCTTTAGGAACGCGTTGTAGTAGTCTGCGTAAACTATGACAGATTTTGGGTACTTCTGTCTGAAGAGATGGATTTTGGCTTGAAGGGCCTTGTTGTGAGAGATAATTTGATCGTTTACGCTCCCAACACAGCCGAAATTGTCTCTGCTGTCCGGTGGAAACAGAAACAAGGTTAGTGCAAGGCATCCTGTAGGAGGTAGGCCTTGAACTACAACATATTTTGCTCCCTTTTCCAGTATTGCCTGTGGAGGAGGGTAACAAGAAATATGATTTGAGATTGAATATTAATCATAAGAGACAAGATCTTGGTATTTTTCAAAATAAAAATCAACTTAAGGATTTAAGATTTATACATACATATATAATAGTAAAGTTATATCAAATTTTAGTCATATATTTGAACCATTTATTTATTGTAATTTAATATAATTAATTTACGTAAAACTAACTTTGCAAACTATAGATAAATGAGTAAATATATTGTAAGAGGATCTCACGAATTTATATATTTAAGTTGAGTCGACCTGGTTCGTATCTGAAATGAAATACTTTCGATATAAAAAATAATATTTTTTCATATAGAAAATTCGTCTAACAAAATTAACTCGTGAGACATTCTCATATAAATCTTGAGATAGATTTTATTGTTCACATAGTAAATTTTTTTTTAAATAAACTATATATCTTGGATAGTCCTAAAAGTGGATAGGTTCAGTGTTGTAACATGTCACATCATATGTAAATAAATCAAACTAAAAGTAGAAATTTTCACGTAAAAAATTAACTTGATCTCACATTGTGAACGATTATATCTTCATTTATTAACCTATTTTTGTTTAAAAATATCTTATCATGCCACATACATCAACATCATGCTGTATTTATGAAATTGATTATATAATTAACTTGGATATCAGTATATATAATTGTCAAAAAAATACACATCTTCTCAAATTACAAAAATATTTCATTTTTATTTATAAAAAATTCATAGAAACTATATCACAAAATAAAAAAGTATTTAAAGTTTTTAATCTTAATATAATTTATATATTTTTACATAAAAATAATTTAACAAATAAAAATTTTGATATATATTTACGCACGTGTGCAAATACACTGGTCTGAACTAATTTTAGGATACAGTATGGAATAAAAAGGGAATGTTAGAGTTTACCTGTAGAAAGATGGTGACACTATTAATGGCGAGTCGTTGGATTGTTTGTGTAGAAACAGAAGATCCCAAGCTGTAAGCGTAATCATTGACTCCGATTTCACCAACCCAAATCAACGAATCCTCGAACACCGCCGCGCACTGGTTCGGTGTGGTGATCGAATCTCTACAACCTTTGCCCTCCAAGAACTTGTTGAACCAAGTGAGCTGAGTTCGGATCGACTGGGGAGTGATATTCAACGTCATGTTGTTTTTCGAGAAGAAACTGTGAATTATCGCGGTTGATCCGGCCACGGCGAAGTTTAAGCCGGAGGATTTATCGGCGTTGTGGTTGAGATACGGCGGCAAGAATGGGAGAGAGAGGGAGTGGGCGACAAAGTCGATGACTAGGCGGCCGTCGGAGTATCGGTTGGTGGGACGGTGGAAAAAAGTGCGGCCGTATGGGAGGTTGGACACAAACATGAAGCCGCTGGGGCCGGTGGCGGAGTGGGTGTTCCCGGTGTCGGTGAAGGAGTCGCCAAAGGAGTATATGGCGTCGAAAGGGCGGCGGGGGATGGGATTTGCATGGGATTGAGAAGAGAAGATGAGAAACATGCAAGTGATTGTGGTGGTGAGAAAAGTGGCTTTTGGATGTGAAAATCTGAAAGAAAGGGCCATTTTTCCTTGGGTGAGTAGTTTGGGTGTTTGGGTGAGGTTTATATAAATGAATTATTTTTCGGAAAATTGTATTTTTGGTCTTATATTTTTATCTTGATTTGATTTGATATTTTATGTTGTCAAATTTTAATTTTAGTCGACTATATTTGTTTTTTTAGAAAGTTTAGTTATTTCTCCTTATATGACAACGATATGACGTCGATTTGACACCGACGTATATAGTGTCAGATCAACACACCATTTGAAAAATGACTAATATTGTCAAAAACTGAGATATATCGAATTAAAACTGAAATTTAATAATATGGACGACAAAGATAACAAAAAGATCATATATACGACTAAAAATGCAATTCTCCCTATATTTGGTTTTTTAAATTGGGAAAAAATTAAAATTTTACAACATTTATTTAGGATATAATTTCATCCATGTTTTTAAATCACAATTTGGTAATGTTACATAACTTTTTAGTTGAACAATTTGGCTGCATCTTCATTGGGAATTAATTTATAATCATTTCTTATGTTTTTATCTTGAAAAATTATATAAAAATATTTAATAATTTTATTTATCCGACATGATATGTTGGTTTTTCACTTTGAATGAAAAGTTCAAATGGTTTACGTTGTCATTAATTTCTCATCCATTCAAAATTTTTTCGAAAAAATATATAATGTATTTATCTAAATTCGACATAGATTTTTCGAGCCATTTTATTTTTATTTAGTGGAACCACGTCTATTATTATTTTATGGTCGAAATATTGTTAAACCTATTTTTTCTCAATTTAAATATAATTAATCTCCTTAGTATTATAATTAGTATTATTTTTATTTTTTTTTTGGCAAATGTAAGATTACTAGGTCATGTAAAATTATTTGACAACGTTATAGGCTGGATCCAAAAATTGTTGGTCATGAATTAAATGGTGATGGCAAATTAAATTCACTAGAGTAGTTGGGAGACAAACATATAATTATTATACTATAAATATTCAACTGCCACCACGATGCAATTGGTGGATTAATTTAGTGGTGGACTAATTTATTACTTACATGTGTTGAGTTTACTGTAATTTAATGATTATATAATTTTATGGCATTTTTATTTAATATATCAGTTTTGATATATTGTCAACCGACATCATGTCAATATTCGTACCATCAACAAGGTGTCATTCATCTATTGGATGTAAAATTTGGACATGATTTATCACATTCAATAGATAAGTGTCATCTCATTGATAGAATTAGAGTTGAGGACAATGAGTAGGCAGTATATCAAAATTGATATATATGAGTCGGGAGATGTGAATTTTTGTTACAATTAGATCGAGACCGAGCGAGGCGTGGGATTAACCAACCATTCACGCAATGCGAGTGTATAACAAATTGTTTATTTCGCGTTTTTTTTTTTGATTTATTCTTAATAAATTGTTATATAATTGATTTGTAATGCAAAATAATTTATACTTTGAAAAGTGATAATAATTTAATAATAAATTACTATAAAAACGAGTAGAAATAATGATGGAAGTTACAAACTTACAATTAGTTTTTCATATTATTGATCGATATTATATTATTATGTACCTGCATTGACTGTGTAGTTATACCGGCTCATTGATGGCTACACCGTAAAATATTTATGAAAGCACATAATTCATGAAAGTAAATTTTTTTACTCTTATTTATTAAATATTTTAATATGAAAAAAAATGTTGGAAATAATTAATTTATTTAAAACCGAAAAATTATTGATAAAAAAATACTAAATGTAATATATATTTGAGACAGATGAAAATGTGACATTCATATTTGAGACGAAGAAAGTAAGTGACATAATCCCTTTAATATATCACAAAAACTCTTGTGAGACGGTCTCACGAATCAATTTCGTGAGACGAATATCTTATTTGTGTCACCCTTGAAAAATCATTACTTTTTATGTTAAGAGTATTATTTTTTATTGTGAATATCGATAGAATTGTACAGATAAAGATTCGTGAGACCGTCTCACAACAAATCTTCTCTTAGTATATTACAAAGTCACATTAAAGTGCGACTTGTTCTAAGGGTGCTTTCATAAATATCATGAACAAGGCAAATGCCCAATAACATTCATTTCTTAACAGTTGATGCGAACCAACAACAGGAAACTACCCTCACCTCATATCTAACACCAATCGTTGGTTAAAACATGCGGAATTTAATAATTTCATTGATCAAAATACGTGGATGCATATTGAACCTCACATAAAAAAAATTAAATGACTTTAAAAAAAAAATTTAATTTGAAAATAACAAAAATTATCCGTGTTCAAATACGGAACACTAGTAATTTATAAAGATCAAGAATTAGCCACCGGAGTCTCGGGGATCTACCTTTATCAAATTATATGGTGCACTGCCGTTGCTCCTTACCGGAGAATTTTACGGCACAACGGTAAGATGATAAGAGAAGGGAGTCAACTTAAAGAAGTAGACAAAAAATAGAAGGAAGAGAAGGGCCAAAGAATCCCTCAAATACCCGCTTGCGCTTTCATTAACACAAAACTAAAATAAAGATGATGTCTAAGTCTAAAAGTTCTAGTTCAGATCTATAACAAAGTTCAGAAGTATAAATCCTGATGACTGTACCAGAAAACTTCAGAACATTTCTTATGCTAATATTAGGTAGCTACGCTCAAGATCTGCTTTCATTTCCTTGCCTAAACTTTCCAGCTCCACCAACATTTCTTAAGTCACCAAAAGGTTTCTGATCAAAAGGAGGCGGAAACATTCCAGGGTTCAATGGATGATCGTATCTACAAGCTGGTCCGTACTTACAGATACCATACCGATGATAGTGCGTACATATGGGCTGATCCTGCATTATTGATAACATTGTTATAAAACATGTGTCGTATCTGGTCAGTAATTTTATTCTTTAACCTTGAGTCTACAAGTCCAATACATATTAAGAAAATAAATCAACAGATTGAGAAAGAAAAGCTTGCAAACATCTTAAAGCAGCAGGCACACGATAAACTATGACAATGCAAACTTACAGGTCTAAGGGGTAGGCCTTTATCATTGAGAACGTATGGGTTTGCCTTTGCTTTTGATGTACGGTTCTTCGGGTGGTGATATTTGCAACTAGACTTGTATTTGCAGTCTCCAGTTTTCAAGAAGTAACTACATTCAGGTTCACCTGGTCGTTCTGGATGTTCATCAACTATGAAATCATGTTGTCGTTGCATGGGGAAGTTCAACTCAGTCGGCAGATTGTTTATGACAAAAGCTGGAGGTGTAGGTAGGCCCCTCTCAGAAGTTGGGTAGGCAGAAGCCTCAAATAATTCAAAATAAAAAAAGGAGCGGATAAGAAAAATGGAGCATCTATCTTATAGTGACAGTCGATTTTGATACCAATTTTTTTTAAAAGCTGGCTAGTTAGCCAGGAGAACAGAGTCCATATGAACCGGAATAGTAAGTATTATGCATATCAAAATGTCATCTTTGAATGATGATTGAATCTCCATCATACAACTACCATATTGAGGTAACATACCACCACACTTTGTGGTTAGTCATACAACATCGTTTATGACAATATATGCAGAAAAAAACGAGGTGAATGTTTTGCTTTGACTAAGAATTCATCTGAAAGTGGCATGCGGTGCTCAGTGTAGACTTTAAAAATCTTTGGCAAGTTTTTATACACAAAAACACATAATAGATAGCCCTCAAGATGTGGCACACTCACAGATCATTTTAGCTTTTGCATATGATATCAAATTAAACCAGCCAAGAAAAAACAGTTAATGAAAACTTGAGGCGTTTAAAACAAGTTCCAACTCGTGCTAGAACTCATCTCATTCTTTTGAGTCAATGAGCACTATTAGTTAAAGCCTCAAATTTGTATTAAACAGAACCATCGATGGCAAATATTAAACCAAATCTTCATCAATAATACTCCAGAAGTACAGAAAAATTAATCAAGGATCTAAATTACTCGATCAAAATATAGAATTGAAATTTAAACTATCCTGGGATATTCAAAGATTCGTCTATGCTTACCACCAGACCAAAAAAAAAAAGATTTGGACATACATCAACAGCGATTGGTGGTGCCATAATTCCTCGTCTTCTTCATTATTATTCTTACAAACAACCTTTAGTAAATGATTTAAAAAAAAAAGGAATTCCCTCCGAGAACTAAAAAACAGAAAAGAAAGTGAGGAGGCAATGCTAAGGAAAATATATTATCCCCAACCACATGTCCATTGAAATCAGGACTAGTTAGGATCAATTTGGAATCTATACAAATTCAGATCTAAGAAAATGCTTCTGCAGGTGCATAAAAAGTGACGGACTAGCAACAACCATCCATAATATTCTGAATATTATTCAATGTTAGAGAAAAGTGCTGCAATTTTAAAAATCAATCAAACATAGAGATATAAGAAAGCTATTCATTAACACCAACTGCCCAAAAGAAAGCTAGAGTGAGAACCCAAATACCATACCTAGAAAAAATAATTACACATCGAAATTTTTCTAGAAAAAATAATTACACATTGAAATTTTGATTCATCTCTAAAACATCTTTTGCATGAATAATATACCTAAATATAACAAAAGAGAACAAAGAAAATAAGGGTCCATAGTCCATACATAGATGTGACTACTCAAAAAGTAATACATTACCTGATACCCATTCCATTCAGAATTTGGGGTAGGGGCGCCTTGGTGGATCGGAGGATAAGGCAGAAATGAAGAGGCGTCATTGTAGGTCCTTGGAGAAGACCACGAGGAGACAGAAGATGCGGAAATATGCTGTGATGGAAGAGATCCACCATTGCTAAATCCAGAAGGTGAGTCACCTATTGTCACAGTTGTAGGTTCTGGATGATGAAACCTGCAATTTGAACCATATTTACAAGACCCAGTGCGCAAGTAGTATGGACACTCCTTTTCTCCCTGTATGAGGAAAAAAAAACATTATTATTTTGGACACGCCAAAGAGACAAAATATCGAATTGTCACTTGTATTAGATCAAACTATGAGCTATTTTAATATGTGGATTATCTGTACCATCTGTCCAATTACATGAAAATGCATTGCTAAAATTCTTCTGTTCCCATTTCTAAGTATCAGGGAGAAATGCTTTAGCCAATCAAAACTAACTGGGTTATTTCGACATCTATGAAGAACATCTAGAAATCTAAATTAATGCAAAGCCTGGATAGGAGGAAACATGATCAGCACATTCTTTAGAAAAACATCAGTTTCAAATTATGAGAATGAGAGATCTATACCAGTCGAATCGGCAGACCTAAAAAGTTTAACTCGGGAGTATGGGACATGGAGGTACGGTCTGTGCCATGAACGTATTTGCAATCTTTTCCATATTTGCATCCTCCTTCAGAAAGGTAATACTGCAAAGAATTCAAGTAAGCTTTTGTCTTAGACAGATGTGAATAATCTTTGAAGAAATGGGATTGCTCTATGATCAGGAAAAAAATATCAATGATAATAAACCTTGCATTCTATCTGTCCTTCCCTCTCAGAATTTTCTTCCCTGGTCTTCACTCTCTCTTTAATGCCCTGCATTATCAAATTCATCAAGAGGAAAAAAAATTACCGCGTTAAAATAATAACCTCCAATACTTCGAAGTATTTGAGACAGATAAACGACGAATAATGAAGCTGGGACAAAGCCTATGTACAACTTAGCAATGATATTTAACTTTCTTTCTCAATGAGAAACCCTACTTTAGAGGGAGAAGAGTTTGAAGTTAGCACACGCTATGCATAAACGAGTACACTAGAACCCGATCTTCACACTACTAACCAAGTTTTGACATTATAAAGAAATTTGCAACAGAAAAAAGGGGACAGGCTACTGCAACATGCATATCATTACAAATTTACAGGTACCTAACATAGTCACAGTATGATTTCCACCATAAGATTAGCCAAATTCACAAATGACTAATAAAACTCCAACCATCTCAAACTCAAAAGACATAACTAGCTATGCGGCCATTACCAATATCATGAGACAGAAGGGTAAGTAAGAGAAACATTATAATCATAATCAAAATCAAAGAGGATCATGACATCACTTTCAATAGACAATAGCTGAAGGAAACGTTGTTGTTGGGCTACCATTCACCAGCTATTAATATACAACCCAGATAAGAACAACGCTACAGATGTAAAGTATTGATGAACGTATCCATCCCATACAACAATATTCTACAATGATCAAGTTCTTCTGAAGAACTGTTCCATCATATGCCATTCCCTAAAAAAAATTCAAGTGCTTCCAAGTAGATTCCAATGACTCAAAACACTTAAAAATGCACCAACCATCAACAAAAATCTGATAAAACAACTCCAAGATCCACATATTTCATGGCTTCCCCACACAATCACAGACATTCAATAAGAAAAATGACCTGATTCCTTCTCCTCGGAGGGTGATTAAACTTGCAGTTCGATCCAAACTTACAGGACAAGTATTTCATGTAATACGCACAATCCTCTGCATCAGGTCTAATCGGATAGGTAACCTTCCTCCGAGCACCAATGAGATTATTATATCTCGCTCCCATCAACGGACTCGCTCCGGGTACACATACATCAGCATTCTCCTCATCGCCCTCTTCGTCCTCATTTTCGTCTCCAAACATCTCCTCCTCCTGTTCATCCTTTTCTTCATGAACGTACTCCCTCTCCTCTATTTTCCAGTCATTCTCCTCCCAGCCTCCAACGTGTTGCATTTGCTCACGGCCCGCCTCCATTTCAGCCTGCTGGATCGTCAGCTGACGCACCTGCCTTTCAATGGAATCAAGTAACCGGGCCTCCTCATCGCTATCAGCATCGTCCACCACTTCCACCATGCCCTCCTCCGTTGGGGGATCACTTCCTCCATCCGAGGCAATTTTCGGCGACTCAGAACGCTGAACCTCAACATCCATGAAATGGGAGGCCACCGGATCCGACGGGTCCGTATCAGGGATCAAAAGCCCTAACTCTATTTCCTCGATTGGGGGGTTTTCGGAGGTTGATGATGAATCAGCCATGGTGGTCCCTCAACATGAGAAACCCAAATAAACCCTAATTTAACCTTTCCCACAACCTTGCAAGTGTTTGTTGAAAAGTCGGACATCAACGACTTATGCGTGACAATCGACTAACTCTGATTAATAATTAATCAAAACACAAAAAGGTTCCAAATTTCATACATATACATATTTTTATAAAATTTAGATACAAAAATTATCTTCGTAAATATTCCTTAAAACTGATTATAAACCTTTATAATTTTTCACAAAAACTCACTTGAGACGGTCTCACAGGTCAATTTTGTGAAACAGATATTTTATATGGGTCATCCATGAAAAAGTATTACTTTTTATGTCAAATATATTAATTTTTATTGTAAATATGAACATAATTGCTCCGTCTCACGAATAAAGATCCGTGAGACCGTCTTATGAAAGACCTACTCATAATTTTTTCGAGCTTTATAATTTTGTCTCTATAAACGACAAGAAATTTTTAATTAGGTGTGTAGAATTCATTTTGAAATATAAAAATAGTAATAAAAATTTAAAATATATAATTTATTACATTAAGTTAGTTTTGATATGATACACATTCACCATGCACTTATATAAGTGATGTTGATATGACACTTATCTATTGAATGTTATGTATCATCACGTCAAATAGTTGCGTGACACTCACTGCATACGTCTCTTGCAAGCACAACTCTATGCTTGGGCTCTTATATTTTCAATGTTTCGATTCATTTTTTCCCAATCATTACATTTCCTAGGTTATGATGGTCACCTCATGATTTTCGAGTCACACTAGTAATCGTAACAATGTAGTTTTAACTTGTAAGAATTATAAATCGAGACCGAAATTACTAAATTTATTATAAAAAGATTGTCCTTTATTCTGAAAGAAAATGTCGAGAGAAATACAATGAATATCATTTAATTATTTTACAAATGAATATCACATCACATACATATTTTTATTTTATGAGTGCACATTTTATGCACACATTGAGTACAAAGAATTTTAATTTTAATTTTATATTAATTTAAGGAATATGATACATATAGTGTAATAAAATGATTTTTTAGTTACTTATATGTATGTTCAATTAATCAGAAAAAATACTCCTTCAAATAATAAATTATGAATTTATCGATTAAATAATATATTTCAAAATTAATAAAATTTAACAATCCCAATATTATTAATTTATAACTTAGGGGTGTCAATCGGGTCGGGTGAGTCGGGTTTCGGGTCAACCCGCGAATTTTTTTCCAACCGAACCCGAAGCAACCCGAAAACCCCCAACCTGAACACGAACCAGTCTAACCCAACTCAACCCGTCTAACCCGAAATTTATTTATTTATTTTATTTTTTTAAAAAAATTAATGAAAAAAATTTGAAAAAATTAAAAAAATAATAATATTTTAATTTAAACACATAATAACAAAATTTTCGATTTAAATTTAAAAGTTTAATTGTAGAAAATTAAAAGTATATTTACTAAATCAAATAAACAATTGTTAAAAAAATATACAAAATAAATATTAAATGATGAAAATTTATCACATAAATATACAATAAATTTTGTTCAAACATACAATATATAAAAATATAGGTAATATTTTAAAAAAAAATCGGGTCAACCCGCGACCCAACCAAAAACCCGTCTAACATGGCATTAAACCGAACCCACCCAACCCGAACCCGAACCCGAAAAACCCCAACCTGAACCTATTTTTTTTTCGTATCGGGTCTTGTCAGGTTGACAGGTCGTGTTGTATTTTGACATCCCTAATTTACATAGGTTTACACTATAACCGTGGTGGATTTCTTATCGGCAAAAAATGTGTGTAATTTGAAATCCATCACTTAAATTCATCTCCAAATCAAATACATTAATGGGAATCAAATTCATTAATCCAAACGCAATCAGGAATTCAAAATCATTGAATTTCAAGATGTATAAATTTTCAGAATTCTAAATGAAATTTTTTACTCATTGCTTGAAATTATTACAGTTGTTAGAAAATTTAAAATAAAAAATTTCAACCTATTTTGAAATATTTTTTTGGAGAGTTTTAATGACACAAGTTGGAAAAATTAAGTAAAACTTTGGTATCCAGGCCTTCAGTAACAAAAATACATGGGCTTTAATTGAGAACTGGGCCTCAATTCTAAGATAAATAAATTAGGCCTAGATTTGGGCTTTTCACGGGCCTTTGTGTTTAGGGGGCCTTTTTTTGACCTATATATACTAATTTAATTTACGTTTTAAGACCCAAATGTAACCAACCAACCAACCGAAAACCCTTGCCCTAAAACCCTGAATATGCGCTGCCGGGTGAAGCAATCATACTAGCCACCGCCGACGCGGTCGCCGGAAAACGTTTTAAGCCAATAGAAGCAAATGATATCAGCGCCGGCGACAGTGGGTTTGTTTTACATTTTTTTATAAACCATATCAATTTCTTAAAGTCCGGGCTCTTCCGGCGCTTTCCGGACGACGCTAAGATGGCCACACCTTCACATGAATTGGCTGTAAAATCTCTCAACAATTCCAGTGGTCGCCGCCGATTTGTTGTAAGCACGTATTCGCGTATTCTTGTTTGTTTTTGTGAAGAAGTGGTGCTTTTCAGGGAGATTGGAATTTCGTCACTCTCGCGTGCTTGTGAGCGGTCACAACTGTGTGCGGGGAATATTTAACACTTTTTTTCTTTTTTTTTTTTTTGCTGCAGTTCAAGACTTTTTTACAAAGAATAGAACAAATCGATATAGATGTTTACAGAAGTCTAGACCCGTTAAAAGCTGAACCATCTGTAGGTTCATCGTTTTTCCTTGACTGCCTCGTGGAGTACCGGGTATGTAATTCTGCATCTTTATTGCGAATGTTTTTGTGGAAGTGGGTTTCTAAATTTCTTTCTGTTTCTGGTAGAAATTTCTGGATGCTCTCTTCTGCTTCCGTATTATCGTTGAGCTGTTTCTGAGAAAGGTCCGGTTGTTCAGCTTATGTTGTGATTTGTACTTGGACCAACTGAGGGCCTCATCTCAGTCCAACTCCCAATTTGTTTGATGTATGTTTAATCAATAGATACTATACTTGTAAATAAAATATGTATACACATTTGGATCTTAGGATACGGATTAGCCAGAATGCCTAGATAAACCTTGAATCCGCAAATTTGAAATAATTGTTTCTTCCATGTATCATAGTACTTGTGAATTATCCTAAGTTTAATGCCCATTTATTTATAAGTTATATCCACTCAGCTACACATGCAAATATCTTCATTTTGAGCTCACTAGTTTTTTCATGTGCGGAACTTCTGTATATCATGCAGGAACTGAACACTGCTGAAGATTTTATATCATTTTATGAGGAAATGTTGCCCTTGGTACAAACGCTGCCACAAATTATCTTGCACAAGGAACTGATAATCACAAGTCTTCTTTCTAGATTGCAATTGAAAGGAAGGCTCTCGCTCGAACCAATACTGCGGTATTTTCTTCTCTAGCCAATTTATATTGTTACTAATTACTATTACTGGATGACATGAGGATGCTTAATTAGCTCATCCTATACATGGTTGCTGTGACTGCATATTTGTACCCGCATTTGAGTTTTCCATCAATGTGATGAAGCATATGTGCCGTGTCCTGCATCTGGACCAGTGAACCACAGTGCAAATTTATGGTTTTCTTGCTGAGTACTTCAATTTCATGTAACAGCTTAAGATTTCATTTTAGTGGATAAAATTACCAGAAATCTCTGGTTGGGCTGTACTTGTGGGGACTGTCATAATTGTAAGTTGTGATTTTGATAGATCATCCTAAATTTGAAATTTTGATAATGGATAGCTGAACTTTAACTAGTTATAGATTATTATTTTTGCATTAAATTGCTTTGCAACTTACTGTTTTTCAAATTGTAATGCACATATGATCTCTGCCTTATTCTAAATCTAAGGCTGCACAGTTGTCTCTTTGTTGACATTCCTTCGCATTATTAGGCTGCTTCTAACAACAGCTTGTGGTGGCTTATAAATTGCATCTTGATTATGTTTATGCAATATTTGATGATCTAATTCTTAATCACTGAGTTACTTTCAAAATATGTTATTGATAGAGCCATTTTATTATTTTAGGTTGATTGCTGCTCTATCCAGAGATCTGCTGGAGGATTTCATACCGTGAGCTCTAGATTTTTTTTGAATTCTTTTCTCTTCTTATATGTATTTCTTTTGGCTCATTTTTCTTTCCATTTGCACTTGTACGTGATACAGTGACATGCCTGTACTTGGTTTCGTTTGGGGTGACCCTGCCAGCCTCAGATGTTATGTCTTTTTGACATTTGGTTAACTTTTCCATCGAAATTGAACTGTATGCTTAACTTTGGAAGATTTTGTTGAACTGCACTAGCATCCCTATTTTAAATTTATTTACCATCAAGGTTTTGACCTACAATATTCAAATTAACTGCTGATGTTTTTAGTGTTAACTTTTTTCTTGTTTCATGATTTTTAAAAATCGTCTTTTCAAATATTTTTTCGGGTTTCTTAAATTCTTTTCTGTTGTGTACCACTCAATATGCATCCGCCCGCGGTACACGAGAAAAAAACTGAAGTTGATACTTTTGCAGAGCAAGGGAATACTAAGTAACACATATAGTGTTGCTATAATCTAAGATCATTCCAATATACACATAGATGGTCAGAGTTCTTGGAGTGTCTACTGGAGACTTCCCTCCTGAAAGTAGGATCTGTGGCCTTATTTCTAGTTTTGCAACAGGATAGGTATATTAGACTCAGGTAGAATGGAATGCACTAGATGTACAGCTAGGCGTTTATTGAAACCGTAGAATAATGAAATATCTTAAAGTAAGTGTTTTCTGAAGCTCAAAAGGAATGAGTGATTCTTTTTTTTTATTAGACAAAAATCACTAAACTTTTTATATCTATACTTCTGTGGTATCATGTTTGTGGCATCAGAAAACATGTGTAACGGATATGAGTGCTTATGAAGCTTTTTGGAATGCAGAGTGATTGTGTGCACATGGGGTCGAGAGCTAAAAGCCCACACTTCAACCTGATTACTGGTTGAAAACATAATTTTCAGGGTTGATCCTAGGATGAATTTCTTTGTTTTTCCATCATTTTTAAAGTTGACCAATGGGAAATTTATTTAATATTTATTAATGTTAGAATTGCAATAATAAAGAAGCTGAAAGGATTTCAAACTTAATACCTGCTTTTCTGAGCTTGACCTTGGCCTTGATTTGATACCGAGATAGCTTCTGTCTCATGTCATGAAGCTGAGAGGTTGACTTGGTTTGTGCACAAACTTGTGTAAAAAATATGATTAATCATTAATATTAATGAAGTTTGTGCAAAAAATATGATTAATCATTAATATTAATGAGAATTGTTAAAGTCAGCATGTAATACTTTGTGAATAAATAGAAATCATGAAATTAGTTAGAGAGACGAGGCGTTTGAGTTTGTAATATTCATGGAAAGTCGATCAGGTTGTCAGGGTGATTATCTTGAGAATCTATGGAAGTTTCTGTTGAGTAAGGTATAAAATAATATAGATCTCATATGCTCCTAAAGTCCAGCTATAAATGAATTAGATTTAGTAGGCGGGTTGGGGCATTCACGTGGTAATAAATGGGGAGAGAAATAATCCACGACTGAGTTTTACCTTCATTATGCTATATAGTATTTGATTTGTTGGTAGGCCTACATCATGTTGTATATTGTCAAGTATATCAAATTCACGGTTTCTTATACTTGTATATCTTGCAGCTTTCTCCAAAGAATTGCTAACTCAATTGAAAGTCTTCTTCAGACTGGTGCTGATAGGGATCCAGAGATAATTGAGCAGGTCTTGAAATTACTCTGTCACCATATTTCTCCGTTTGTTTCACGTGATATTTTGCAATGCACAAGCTCCAAGTCTGGTTGTTGTTTGCAGATATTCAGATCTTGGTCGTGTATTATGATGCACTCGCAGAAATATCTTGCAGACAATGCTGACCATGTTCTGAGGTAGTTAATTTTTCTATATTTAATTGTGTTAGAAAAACTATGCTTTGCCTACATGCCTTCTGTGATTCATTGAGGTTTCATCTGTGATGCTAAGACTAAGTGTGACATTCTCATTACTTTGAGCTGCAAGGCTGGTGTAATCTGTTACCTCTGAAGATGTAATGCTTATGGAGCAACTAGTTTTCAGTTTTATGAAGTGTCCATGAATTTCGAGAGAAATAATATTTAATAGAAGCTACTATAATACCTCATCGCATTTACAATGTATTAATCACTACATTTTATTTCTTTGAATTGTTTAAATGGTTGATGTTATTGTTTAAGGTGAAGTTGTCATTCATGTTCAATATTTGAAACTCAGAAAGGACAGTATGTGATGTGCTGTGTGCATGTGTTTGTAGTATTAACATGGAAACTTTTCTGATGCACAGAATTACTGCAAAATTAAGATACTACCCTAAAGAATATGTTCGAGAGTTTATGGCCGAATCAGTATCATTTTTGTTAAGGAAAACACCAATCCAGAAGCTAAAAACAGGTGCTGTTTCTATTATAAATTCACTCGCTTTTTTTTAGATTTAATTATCTCTGCATTTAGTTGGATGTGATGTTGCCTCTAATTTTATCAGAAGATCTAAGCATTACTTGGCATTGCATAGGCATGATGTAGCTTTGCTTCGTTTTTTCTCTTAAATTAAATTAAATTTGTACAGGAAAGTCCACATGATGGATAAAACAACTGCTTCAATTAGTTAGCATGTAAAGATTACATCAGTATAAAGCATACATAAGCACAGGATATGATGTTATCTTCAAATTAGGGAACAAAAATTTCAAATTAAATGTTCTATATTTCCTCTCTATGATACCGATTTATGTCAATAATGTGAGCATGTGTTTTTCCCAAGTTAAATCGAATATCTTGACTCAGTCCATCATCACCTTCTGCCATGCACATACTCTCAGTAGATATGGGTGTCCACTATCCACACTCATCCACTGGATATGGTGGGGGAAGTTTACATTATCCACCCAAGAGTGACCCAGAACATCTCATTGTTTTTTTTTCTTCTGATTTTCTAGTTATTACACCCGAATATGCATGAAAACTGTAAAAATTGCAATTTAGGTCAATGGTTCCTTATTTTATTCATACATGTTTTGAGGATCCATTTTATTTATTTACGTTCGTAGGTACATAAATTTTCTTCTAGATGTAAATAATCCCTATCCATAGTTTGTGGGAATTTTTTTTGTCCCATGCGACGTGGATGCAAATTGTATTGATTCTTGGTAGTTGGTTCCCACCAATAACTTTTCAAGAAAGGTCACTATATACTTGAGTTATTACTCTAGTGTGTGTGTTCATATACATGTTATTACTTATTCATTAGGAACAGATTTTTCTTTATTTTTTCCATGTTTCAGTAATGGGTCAATTTAATCTTTTTTTTAGCTTGGTTGTTTAGACATCTGACCTGAGAAAACAATATTGGCTTCAAACTATGGGCAGATATTAGTAAAGTCATGGCCGAAATTATTGAGGAACCATCAGAAACAAGAAAATCTGGTGTTGGTGCATTACTGTCCCATGTTATGAGAATCACCTCATCGAGATTGCACTCAAGGGCTGAAAAATTATTGCCACTGCTGGTGGATTACTTATTCATTCAAATTGGTAATTCAAGGGACGACGGTATGCTCATCAATCTCTCGCTTGCTTTATGTTGTTGGTGCTCGCCATCCTTTTGTTATTCCTCATTCATGTGATTCCTACCTTGATTCTTCTAACTTACAGACATGTCTGCTTCCTTGTTTATGCTCTGGGGATACACTAATTTATTCAATATGAATCAGAACTCTCATTAAAACTCAATCTCCTTCATATCAAGTGGATACTGAGTATGACATGGAAGTGTTGTTCTCTTATCATCTTTGAATTGATGGACATTTTCAAAAACAAGTAATTAGATCTATACGTTAGAGTTTTTACCCATGATTGTTTTATAATTTGGCTTTTGTTGAAGATGAATTTATGTTGGATGCAGAGATTTTCATGACTTGTAGATTATTTTTGTGTGGAAAATAGAAACATATCAAATGCGAAAGCTATATTCTTCTACATCCTATTAATTTATAACTCATAGGTAAAATTTGTAAAAGGCTTGCGTTATTAACTTTTGGTCAAATAGTTGTATTTACAGCAATATATTATTTCTTAGTTCAGAAACTTGTTTCTTGCTTCTCTTAACCTGTTGATATTTTGAAGTAAAGGAAGAAATTATGAGCTTTACTTTGTAAAATTTTTCAAGTACTGTTGGGGTAAACGTAGAATAATCTTTAAAGTTATGGTGTATGACTGTCTTAGTTCTTGGTTTTATAATTATTTGTCCAACTTGCTTATTGTTATAATTTTTTCTTGATATCATTTAGGTCTGTGCTCTCATTCTCTTTTATTTTTGTATGTTCCTCAATATATTTCCACACATCCAGGCTTTAGCATTGCCGTTGAAGTTCTTTGTCTGGCCTTTCAAAGACTGTATACAGAGTTAGATCCACTGGAATCGACTATTGTGTGGGAATTCTTTGTCAGAAAAATAACTGATTGTGCAACTGAAAACCCATCTCATCTCAGCTGCCTATTGACCATTCTTATTTCTATGGCGCAGAGTGATAATCTTGGAAAAATTTCTGGTGGGTGAAAAATGATTTTTTATGGTTAAAATCTTATTATCTTTACTCACACTGATCTTTGACAATTCGTTACTTTATGCAGATTACCGTTCTATACTTCAACTGGTTAATCTGCTTTTACACAAAGCTGTCATGCCTTATCATACCACGGATACCGTTGAGTTGCAGTCTGATGTCATCGATCAAGTTCTTAATCTAATGCTTTGCGTGCTTAATGCTCTCTCCAAGTCTAAAAACATGTCAGCTTTGTCTGGTGTTGCTTTGCAATGGGAACCGATATTCAAATTAAGGAGCAGAAGGTGTTCCATTCAGTTGAATTTTCGATACATTATTTTCGAGTTTCCTTACCTTGTCTTTGTTGCTCACATTTTTTGTTTGGTGTTGCAGTTTACTGAATTTTCTCAATAATCTCCTCCATGAACCTTCCATTTTTCATGTATTTGGAACAAATATTTTAAGGTAACCATCTATTTGTAATCATTTATGTCTTTGATTGATGAAATTCCTCATTATTTTTCCTTCAGTTTTTTAATTAATTCCTGGATTGGTTGCAGCTCATTCAATAATTTGATAGAAATATTCGAGGAAGAAGCTGTTTATTTAATGGTAATTTTCTGTGAGAAAATTGGGGGGGAGAGCTATAATTTGTTTCGCAGAAACTCCATGGAAAATCTATCGAGAATACACGTTTTTTTTTATGAGACTCTTAAGTATTGGATTGGAAACATCAATGAAGCTGTAAAAGGGAATTCAATTTCCATTCCAGTTCAACAAAGCAGGTTGGCAGTTCTTTGGGGTGTTATTGGGTGCTACAGTTATTTTGCAGATGCACAAGCAAGTTTGTCAATACTGATGGACTTGATAGATTCATTGGATGAGGTTTTGATGGCTGAATATAGTAAGACATTCTGATACTGAAAAGCACTTCCTGTTTCTTAGACCTTGTATTTGCCAAAAAATCTCAATCGCGTCCATCGTAAAGACTTCTTGTTAAGCTCGCTCTTTGATATATGTGTGTGGCTTAGCATAATAATTATTTTTATTGAATTCGATATGTTGAATAGCTGATGGTTCACAGGTTTACATTATTAATTGCTAAAGTTTACCTCTGCTCTCTAATTAGGTTATATTAGCTCCAATATACTCCTTATGGCACTCATATTTATTTATTTATTCTGTTTTCAAGACTTTACAGGCATTCAGGAAGCCACTTGGCAAACCCTAATTGGTGCTGCATTGAAAGCCTATCATAAGTTTGCATGTAGTAGGAACATTGCTCACGGCGAGGCTTCCCTTACTAGATTCTTGGATCTTGCGAAAAGATATAAGCTTTCACCACAAATTTTAGCTGTAGTAGCTGACACTTTTGATTCGGTCTTGGGGTAAGTCGTTTCGACATTTTATTTCATAAAAAAAATTTAGTAAGTGCCTCTTTTGCAAATGCATGATCATTCACTGAATCTTAAAAAATATGTTATGAAGGTTCGAGAGTCGAGAAGATGGAAAATCCGAATTTTATCTTCCAGAATGTATATCTGGGAATGGGTTAGATGCGTTGAACCTATTTGCCCAAAATCTCTGCCATGCCGATAAACAGATTCGCCTTTCTACCCTGCGAATATTGTGCCATTTTGAACTTTTTCATGATGACCTTTCTGCAAAAGAGTTTCCTGTCAAGAAAAGGAGAGGAGATGATTCTGTGGCTTGTCATTTGAAGGACCCGTATATTGATGTAAGTCGGGTACTTCTTGTACCTTTAGCTTAATTTCCCATGTTCATTCATGAAAGTTCATCGTTGTTTTTTCTGAACCCTAGGTTCTCAACCTTCTCAGATCAATTGAAAATACGCCCCTCTCAATTGCCACCAGCCGTCAAGTCATTTTACTGTTATCTAAAATACAGTTGAGTCTGAGTGCTCGGAGTGTCCCTGAACAGTATTTGCCTGCTGTTTTAAGTGGAATTGTTGGAATATTTTATAACCGATTTAGCTATGTATGGAATCCAGCATCAGAATGTCTTGCTGTCCTCATTGGCCAGTATTATAGGATGCTGTGGGACAAATATGTTATGCATCTTGATCATTGTCAGTCTGTTTTTCTAACATCTCGTGATCTATGTGGTCAAGGCGATGATGATTGCAACAAGGACTGTGGTATGATTCTTTTCGACTATTGATCTTATTTTCCGATACTCCTACAGTTCTTCTATTTTCTTATGGAGCACATGTTTCTTTATATTCTCCTCTTAAGTATCTATCCTGCCACATGAAATATTTAATATTTTCAGGTGCTCCAAGATGTAATCATTAATAAAGTTTATGAATTTCAAATTTTGAAATATGATCCGTAGCCTTGTGTTGATTATGCAGGTTTGGTTGGACACTTCAAATCTAAAATCTCTATCCTGTTTGATAGCACTCCACCTGCTACTGTTTTGTCCCTCTTGATTCAATCTTTACATAAAGTTCCGTCTGCTGTAGAATCAGACAGTAGGCTAATAATAAACTTGTTTCTGAAGTTTTTGGGATACAATATTGATGAGCTCACCAGGTGATCATCTCTAGCGTCGTGTCTTGAATAAAATTTTACATTCCTAATTGTGAAAAGTTATCAAGGAGTATTGATGTATCCTTTTATTTGAACATGCATGGTTTGTATTAGCAGGGTTGAGTTTTATGCACTGGATCTGAAAGGGAAAGAATGGAAGTCGGTTCTTCAAGAGTGGTTAAGCTTGTTCAGACTGCTACGAAATCCAAAAGCTTTATATCAAAGTATTTTTTTTAAAGATGTTCTTCAATATAGGTTAGTGAAAAATGATGCTTCACCTTGTTAAAATTTATTGATATTTTATAGTTTTCATCTCCAAGCTTTTCCATCTTGATGTAAAATCAAACATTTAAGTTTGCTCATTCCCCACTTCTCTTTTTTTCTTCATCATTTTTTAGTTCATAATATTTTGGATGTTGGAATACAGGCTGCTTGAAGAAAATGATGCTGACATTCAGATGAAAGTTCTTGATTGTCTGCTGACCTGGAAAGATGACTTCTTACTTCCCTACAGTCAGAATCTGAAAAATCTGATCAATGCAAAATATCTAAGGGAAGAGCTTACAAGATGGAGCTTATCTAGCAAATCTATTGGTGGCATTGATGTGCAGCACAGAACTTATATAGTACCTATTGTCATACGAATACTAATACCAAAAGTTAGAAGCCTGAAAATGCTTGCTTGCCAGAAGGTACTCTTTATTTAATTTATCACTTATTTGGTAGATACTCTTTGCGCTGCAAGTTCTATTTTGTTCTGATGTCTGTTCAGAAATTGATGAGATGCCTGTACCTTCTCAGAGTGGTGTAAGTTATCGAAGGGCTGTTCTTGGATTCTTAGCTCAGCTTGATGTTGCTGAACTTCCTCTTTTCTTCTGGCTGTTAATCAAGCCCCTACTTTCTATACATCAAGGTGAATATGAAATGAGTAAAAGTTTCTGGAGTTTGTCTGGAAGTACCAGGGATGAGTTTTATATATCAAATGTCATGAAGCATTTCACATCGGACTCTATAAGCACTCTGTCTTGGAAGAAAAAATTTGGATTTCTTCATGTTGTTGAAGAAATCTTGGAAGTTTTTGATGTGCCACACCTTAATCCTTTTCTCGATCTGCTTGCGCACTGTGTTGTCCAGATATTAGCCAGCTGCACATCAACTCTGGGTCCTGCAAAAAGTAGTGGATTTGTTTCTGTACATGACAGTTGTAGCTTTGAAGCGGATACAGCTGAGAACAATGAAGTGGAGGGTAGAATCATGGTAACATCGAGATATTTCTGAAATTGTTTTCCTTGGTCAATTGATTTAAAAATCTTGCTTCTATATGATGTTCAGGGGCCCTCTGAGTTTCTCTTTATTCCTTGTCGCTATGAACTCAACTTATTAGCCTTGGGGGAAATATCTTTATGCAATCTAATTTAATGGACAAATAATAAATGCTATACTGTGCCACAAACTATTGAATATGGCAGCTTACCAGGTTTTGCATGCTTCTATCGCAACCCACTATCCCATTCCAACAGAATGCTTATTACACCATGCTGTTACTCAGGCAAAATTTTTCCATTTGCTAGTGTCCATCTCTTCGTTGCAATGTGAAATAATTTTCAAACGCTCAGTACAGATTGTTTGGTAAAAATAATTTGAAGGATGCTTACACAGTTTAATTGAGTGGCTATCAAAATAATAATCTTCTTTTGGAGTTTTTCAATAGTAAATAAGTGCTCATTAGATAGTTGGTACTTAATTATTCTACTGGCATAGTATTTTATGAAGGGTGTGTAATCTTTTGAGCATGACAATATGGTGGATCTTAAAGTAAGATTCAAATTTTATTGCTTATGATTAACATGAACCAGGCAGCAGTGTTTTTGTCATATGCGAGAACATATATGGTGTTGGTTGTGGCCTAGCTGTCATTTTAATCATTTTCAACTTTAAAATAATTTGTTCTACGTTTGTGTAACTTCCTCAAATCCCTTAGAATTCTGTATTCATCCCCACGAAGTCATGTTTCTTTTGAGGTATTTGAACTACATTTTATCCTCACATCCTTTACCGTTTCGTGGAGACCTAAAAGTTTTGCTACGTGTTGGGCACAAGTGCGTTTAGATCATTCTGATCAGTAGTTTTATTAATTTGCAGGCGAGGACAGCTGTAAAGCATTTGAAGGACTTGAGATCCTTATGCCTGAAAATCATTTATCGTTTTCTTAGCAAATATGAGGATCATGATTTCGAGAGTGCCTTTTGGGACCTGTTCTCGACATCAGTTAAACCCTTAATTGCCAATTTTGCGCAAGAAGGTGCCAGTAGCAAGAATCCGAGCTCACTATTTTATTGCTTTCTTGCTATGAGTAAAAGTAACAAACTTGTGCCCCTCTTACATGAGAATGGGAATCTTGTACCGGATATTTTTTCCATGCTTACTCTCCCTTCAGCTTCCGAAACAATTCTGTCTTGTGTTTTCAAGTTTATTATGAACTTATTGGAGCTTGATAGTGGACCGGACAGTGAAGACAATTGTGTCAAGAGAATATTGCTTCCTCACCTCGATCTTCTTATACAAAGTTTGCAGAGGTTTTTCACAAATGCAAATATTACTAAGAGGTATCACTTTTCTTTTTGATTCTTTTTTCACCCCGGAAATATCCACTAGTTAAGCTTTATTTATTTCCATGGTAAAAGTAGTGCTGCTTGTGTGATTAATTTGCAATGGTGAAAAGGTGTTTCTTATATGTTATTGCTGAACTTTTGTGTCCTTAAGCACTTGGAAATGCTCATATCATTTGAAATTTTTTGTTTAATATATCGTTTGTGATGCTAGGTAATACTTGTCTTCCTAATGAAGGAAAATGTTCCGTTTTTGCATTAGTTGTCAAAGATTCTAAGTGACTTTGTTGACAAGCCTAATGCACTCGGGTTCCAGGATGTATTCAGGGTCACATTATAAACTGAGAAGAGAAAATGGCAGTATGATTTGTACTCCAGTTGATCCCTTCCATGTGTTTGCCTAGGACGAGAATGCGAGAAAAAGCGACGAGGAGCATTTTTTTATCCCAAAATTACTTTTTCCTTGCTTTACCTACTGTCATTTTCTTGATTTCTTTTATTTCCCTAGGTTTCAACTTGATATGTGTCAAATTTTTGAGTATTGGTAAAATTTGTACCATTTTTGAGTTACTTTTACGATTCTCTGTGCTCTGGCTTGGTTCTTAATTCTTATCCCCATTTAGGATTCTAGTGAGAGATTATACATTTGTTCTATGAAATGAGGTATCTTTTTTCTCTGTTGCCTGGCATTTAGGTGTCCAGGAAACTCACTTATATCCCTTTTATTGTTATTCCATATATTTCTACAGGAAGTTGGCGCAGTTCCTGGGCAAGAGGGAATTTACCATTTTTAGTTTGATATCAAAATACGTAAAGGAACCGTCAGTTGCTGAAACATTCCTGGATATATTGCTCCCTCTTCTGACAAAGAAACATCAGGATTTTGGTTAGAACTCCCTGATAATTTTTGTTAATAGTGCTCAATAATTTTGTCCATTTATAACAAGAAAGAGCTGTTCTTTTTGTAGATACTTGTATTGATGTACTGAAAATCGTTCAACAAGTGGTAAAAGTGCTGGAGAGTGGAAGTAGCAAAAAAATTCTACATTCAATTACCCCGCTGCTTATTTCCTCTGGGTTGGTTGTCCGGATTGCTATATGTGATGTTCTTGATGCTATTGCTGTGAAAGATTCTTCTGTGCTTACTCTGGTAATGTGAACTATTTGAAGTTTTTCTATAAACAAAAAGTCTACTCATGCTGGTTTATTTTTCACAAAGACTAGTGCCCCGACGCACACAACATTATTTGATATTTTGAAAGTTTTCTTTGTAGTTTAAATTATAAAAATTGGTCGGGGTATCTCGGCAATTTTTGAAATTGACCATAATAGAAAGAAAAAAGAAAAAAGAAAAAGAAATGGTAAAATGAACAAAAAATTCCATACCAACTTACCGAGTTGGTCGGTTTAATGCTCTCAACCTTAATTTTGTATAATATATGTGAGATTTATTATATATACTAGTGTCCCGGCGTACGCGTTGCTTGCTTGTACAATATTTAATATTTTGAAAGTTTTCTTTGTAGTTTAAATTATAAAAATTGGCCAGGGTATTTCGGCAATTTTTGAAATTGGCCTGGAAAGAAAGAAAAAAGAGAAAAAGAAATGAAAAAAAAATTTCCATACCAAGTTGGTCAGTTTAATGCCCCTCAATCTTAATAGTAATAATAGTAGATAGCGTAAGTGCTGAAACATAAAAGTGTTATTTTGGGTTTGGGCCACCTCTTATTAGCGTGAGCTTTTGGAAAGAGTGGATTCAACATGATGTTAAAATTAGGAGTCAAACCATTATAATCTCTGAGTATATTTCATTAAATTGATTTTAGGTGAGTATTATTGTCTAGTGCCCAATCAATTTGCACGTATATGTGAATGTTAATTCCAGGCATATTCTTGTCATAAACATGCGGGTGGTATTCAAATATGAAAGTATTGTTGGGTTTGTGAGCTTGAGCTCTTAGGAAATATGATCTCAGTAGTAAGCGCAACCCATATTTTTAATCTTCAGGCAAGAATTCTTCATGAACTGAATGCATCCTCTGAAATGGAGATTGGTGGTCTTGATTATGACAAAGTAATCTGTGCTTATGATAAGATTACTGTTGATTTTTTTTACACCATTCAAGAGGAGCATGCATTGGTAATCTTGGCACACTCTATACAAGACATGTCATCTGAAGAGTTGATCTTAAGGCAAAGTGCTTTCAGATTATTGGTCAACTTTATCGAATTTTCTGGCAAGATCCTTAATGGATCACTAAATTCTAATGAAGTATGGTCTGTAGCTGGTATTCAGCACTTAGCAAACAATTTCATCTTGAAGCACATGGGGAATGCAATGGGGAAGGAGGGTGCTGCTCAAAAGGTATTAAATGTGTTAGCTACCATTTTTAATTTTCAGTAATATCTCTCTTTCAAAGCGCATGTGTCTATACTCTTATGTATTTATTATCTGGTGTGCATGTGGTTTTCTTCCTAATTGCATTCCAGTTCTTGAGAAATGAATGTGGAAATGAGCTAATAGCTATTGTTCTCTCTATAGCTACATCTTAAAAAGAAGAAGCTGTAAGTTTTTTTAAAATAATTGCTTTTAGTGTTAAAAGGGTTCATAAATCCCATGCATATGCAGATAGATAAAACGGATACATTTCATTATAGAAATCCACCACTTGAGACATGATACTGGTTCATTTTTTTTATTTTTACTTGTAATTGGACCCATATTACATGTTTGAAATATCTGTGGCATGTCTCCGTTCTTTTTTAAAGAAATATCTCTCTGAACTTGTATATCGTGGAGGTGGTGCCATTATTCCTGTGTTAAGAGTTTGAAATATGTGTCAGACTGGTATTCACTGCCACTTGAGTGTCCTTTCTTTCTCTGAGGCTGAAAGTGTGTAGAATGGGTGATCTTCATGTTTAGTCTGTGTTTGTTTTTCTCCTTTTGCTTGCTTGCTTCTTCTTTTTCTCCTATCGAAGTTTCAAGATTTATTCTGATGTTGTGACCTCTGAGTGCTCCACTGGAGGTGTGATGTTGTAACTTGTGATAATCACAAGAAGGATTCACACTTATCATTTATTGGTACGGTTGTCCTTAGGTATGGATTGATTTACTTCGAGAAATGGTGTTGAAACTTCCCGAGGTGGCGAGCCTTGATTCCTATAGGGCTTTGTGCAGTGATGATGCTGAACAAGATTTCTTCAACAACATAGTTCACTTACAGGTAAACCCTCTTTTACTTTTCCTTTGGATGTTCATAGTTTGATGTCTTGCGAATTTTATGTTTCATGTAGAAACACAGGAGAGCTAAGGCTTTGTCTCGCTTTAGAAACATTTTTGTGTCAGGAAAGCTTT
This sequence comes from Primulina huaijiensis, assembly GCF_012295235.1. NCBI lineage: Eukaryota > Viridiplantae > Streptophyta > Magnoliopsida > Lamiales > Gesneriaceae > Primulina > Primulina huaijiensis. The sequence continues at coordinate 24,313,187 of NC_133309.1, read as the reverse complement.
CAGAGGTAATCTCTTTAGTCTTTCTGGAATCACAAAAATATTCTCTCTGCTTCACTTATCTCCTGCAACGATGTTATGATTTTTCCAGGTGATCACAAATAAAGTATTGATTCCGCTCTTTTTTGGCATATTGTTAAATTTGCGAGATGGAAAGGATGAGCATATCAGAAATGCCTGTTTGGATGCACTTGCGTCAATTTCCAGTTCCATGAAGTGGAATCAATATTATGCCTTGCTAATCAGATGCTTCCGATATATACAGCTAAAACCAGACAAGAAAAATCCTTTGTTGCGATTAGTCAGCTCTATACTTGATCACTTCCATTTCTCAGAGATGCCTTGGGTCCATGATTCTAAAGTTGCAATTTGTGATACTCTTGATCCGTATGCTGTTAACATGACTTCTTCATCGTTGTTAAATTGTTCAGGCTCTACCCAACTTCCAGTTATACAGATGTCTTTGCACAAGAATTTACTCCCCAAGATTCAGAAGTTTTTAACCTCCGACTCTGATAAAGTCAATGTAACCATCAGCCTAGTTGTACTAAAACTTTTAAAATTGCTTCCTGTAGAAACCATGGAGTTGCAACTTCCGAGTATTATTCATCGCATTGCCAACTTTCTGAAAAATCGTTTGGAAAGTGTACGTGATGAAGCTAGATCTGCATTGGCTGCTTGTTTAAAGGAACTAGGTTTGGAATACTTACAATTTATTATCCAAGTCTTGAAAGGCACATTGAAGAGAGGATATGAATTGCATGTTCTTGGATATACTCTCAATTTCATGTTGTCCAAGTTTCTTATGCATCCAATTTGCGGAAAGTTGGACTACTGTTTAGAAGATCTTCTTTCTGTCATAGAAAATGATATACTTGGGGATGTTTCTGAGGAGAAGGAGGTTGAAAAGATTGCTTCCAGAATGAAAGAGACGAGAAAGCAAAAGTCTTATGAGACTCTCAAATTGATTGCCCAAAGTATCACCTTCAAGACTCATGCATTGAAACTTCTGTCACCTTTTACAATACATCTTAATAAGCAGCTCACCCAGAAAGTTAAATCAAAGTTGGAGAACATATTAAGCAATATAGCTGCTGGTATCCAATGCAATCCATCTGTGGATCAGACTGATTTTTTTGTATTTACGTATGGTCTCATTGAAGACTGTATCAAGGATGAAGGTGATGAACATGAAAGTAATAAGGTAGACAAAAATGATGATGGCATCCGAGCATATCATTCTGAACGAGTAGTAAGTATTGAGCGACGCCATTCTCATTTGATAGCGGCATTCGCACTTGGGTTACTCCAGAATTACATGAAGAACCTGAAGCTTGACAAAGAGGATGAAAAACTACTGTCCCTGTTAGATCCTTTTGTCAGTTTACTGGGGCAGTGTTTGAGTTCTAAACATGAAAATGTCACAACTACTGCAGTTAGGTGCTTGTCTCCGCTAGTGAGGTTACCTTTGCCATCTCTTCAATCTCATGCTGACGACATAAAGAATTCATTGTTGGTCATTGTACAAGGCTCCATAAATGCTAGCAGTCCACTGTCTGAGTCATGTATTAAGTTGTTGACAACACTTCTGCGAAGCACTAGAATTACTTTATCGGCTGGTCAATTATATATGCTGACCCAATTTCCCTTGTTTGTTGATCTTGCAAAGAATCCCACAATTTTCGCCCTTTCACTGTTGAAGGCTATTGTGCACCGAAAACTCGTAGTTCCTGAGATATATGATGTTGTACAGATTGTCGCAGAATTGATGGTACAAAGCCAACATGAACATATTCGTAAGAAGTGTGGTCAGATTTTTCTTCATTTTTTGCTTGACTACAATATTTCTGAAAAGCGAAAGCAACAACATCTTGATTTCTTACTTGGGAATCTGAGGTAAAAAAAGTGACACAGTATTTTGTGTATGCTTATTGTTCCTTTAATTTTTGGGTAACATATATTTCTTTTCAGTTATATACATCCTAATGGAAGAGAAGCTGTCCTAGAGATGCTCCATGCTATCATAAAGAAATTTCCTCAGGAGAGAGTAGATGAACAATCTGAAACATTTTTCGTTCGTTTGGTTTTTTCGTTGGCCAGTGATAAAGATAGCAAAGTTCGTTCTATGACTGCGGCTGCGATAAAATGTCTTATTGGTCGTGTGAGTTCTCTTGGCAGCATTCTTGATTTCAGTAAGTCTTGGTACCTAGGTGATAAACAGAATCTGTGGGGTGCAGCAGCACAGGTAAGGTTAAGCAATTGTTATTGTTTTGATGTGCTTTCTATATTCTGTTGGGGTGCAGCGGCACAGGTAAGGTTTTGCAATTGTTATTGTTTTGATGTGCTTTCTATGTAAAATAATATTTTCACTCATTTTTTAATGTCCCTTTATGGAAGCCTATTGGCAGCCTCATTTTGTGTTCCCACAATATGTGCTCAGGAGTAAGAAAGCAGTATTTTCTGATTATGCTCCTGATAACTCCCTTCTTCATCTTTTGATGGCGGTGTTGTCTTCTAAAAATACAGTCATGCATGGTCATAGTAATGGACAATTCTGTGTTATTTTGTTGTGCATAAATATATCTCTTCTTTTCTCTAAAATTCGTTTTTCTTTACTTGGATGCCACTCATGCCTGTTTAACTGCTGATTATCGGATTAGGATTCAACATTCCGTACTTAACGTGTGTTGTATTTAAATATATCTTCCTTTATACACACACAATATTATTCTTGTTCTTCAATTACTGAGTTTATTGTATCTGTTCAGAATCTGGATTGAAATGCTCAAGTTATCATATCCAGCTCTTTAACTTATAGTTGGTTTCTGTTAGAGTATCTTCACTAAAACGTTTCTGCACTTCAAGACGAATGAGAGGGGTTTGGAATGTAGATTTATTTTTTTTAAATTACTGCAATTTATTAAGTTCATTTACTGATGCACATTATGGTAGTATTCGAACCAGAGTCTTATCTTATACTACTAGGTGGTTGAATTGGAAAGGAGTCAAATTTGTCCAGGTTTGTAAAACCCCCACCCATCTGTGTATCAATTAACCCAGTTCAAGAGAACCCGGCTCAGGACCCGGTGAGCGGGGGAAGTAATATTTCTTTTGTTTTGCCTGGAATTGAAGCAATGCATCCCATTCCTGCCTAAAACCATCGATAAAATTCAGAAAAGAAAGTCTACATTTTGTAAAGCAAAATTAATCCTCCATTTCACAGAGTAATATAGACTGTAATTCTCCTAGGGATGATAATACGAGCTTTTATATTGACTGTACTCTCCTATAACAGAAGGAAGCTAGGAAGCTTGGAAACATTGAAGCCACAATTTGTATTTGTGCTTTACCCTGTATTTTATGTTTCCTTGTGATGATCAACTTCTCAATTTTGTAAAACAGGCTCTGGGTTTGTTACTGGAAGTAATGGGAGAAGGTTTCAAGGAGAACATTGGTTGTGTACTTCCTGTTACGAGAAGCATTTTGCAGTCTGCACTCAGCGCTCTTGCACATGGAGAACATAACATGTCAGACGAGCCAGTTGCTCCCTTTTGGAAGGAGGCATATTATTCATTGGTTTTATTTGATAAGATCCTTCATCAATTCCATGACTTGTGCTTGGATGGCGATCTTGAGGTACATTTTATATTATATGTTGTACTATTTGTTCCTTAAATCAATCTCCAAATCGTTTAGAATATCATTTTGGAGGGCTGTGTGCTCACTTAAATAACCATGTCACTTACTTTTGTGTTTTTAATTGAAAAATTGTGGCACACATTCGAAGATTTATACGCTTGTGCTGATCTGAAAGGATCAAATTTTCTTGACATGGCATTTCAATATGACAAAGAAGTTACTTGCAGTAAAAAGTCTTTTTCTTTATCTAATTCTGCTGTTCATTTACTGGTTTCTGACAGGATATGTGGGAAATCATCTGTCAGTTCCTGTTGCATCCTCATTTGTGGTTACGCAACATATCGAACAGGATTTTGTCTTTGTACTTCACAGTAATTGATGCACGTACAAAAAACCATAAAATGCCAATGGAAATGTTCTTTCTGATGAAACCAAGCAGACTTTTCCTGGTAGCTGCATCTTTTTGTTCCCAACTGATGGCTCCGTTGGCAGATGATGCAGCTTGCACTACTATCATGCAAAACCTTGTGTTTTCAATTTGTCATCTCCACTCCATTTTGGGAAAGAATGCTTGCATGGATGCTTCTAAATTCTGGTCCAGCCTTGAGAATTCCGCCCAAGACCAGTTTCACAAAGCTTTTACCATTCTTGATCCTTTAAAAGGAAGGAGGATACTTTTTTCTTTTACTTCTGATGTCTATGTTCAGCGTGATCAAAATCAGCATCCATTTATTTCCTATCTGCTTCAGAAATTGGGAAAATTATCATTTCAAATGGAGGCTGCTCAGGTGTGCTTGACAAAACACAATTACATTTTAAATTACTCAAATAAATTCAATGGGACTCCACTTTTATTTCTATTGGGAGTGTATATCTAACCATTCAATTTCTTGTTCCAAGTAAAAACTAGTTTTTTATTCTTCTATATTTGTATAAGCATTTACTAGTTTAACTAATCGTCTATAAAAACCTTCGTTGCAGATGAAAACTGTCTTCAACTGTTTCAAAACAATTTCGCCAGAGCTTCTTGGTTACTATGGCAAGGATTCATTTATTGCATATGACGATTCTGCTAGTTATGCCTATCAAATGCTGTTGCCTGTGTACAAAGTTTGTGAAGGGTGTACCGGAAAAGTTGTTTCAGGTAACTGTTGTTTCTCCCATTTTGCTTCTTCTGGAGATATTCCTGGCAAAAGTATTATACCGCAGCTAGAAACCAACTTAATACTGTTTTTTCTCAAGTTTGATTTTTTACGCATGAGTTTAGGAATTATTAAGTTGGACAGTCGACGGATATCTTTATTTGTACGAAAGCTTCAGTATCTATCAGTGCATCCTAATAGTTTCCTTGCTTCCAATAAGAAGCCTCTTCTCTTAAATTTATTCTAACGTGAGGTGAATAATGCCTAGAAAGTTTTCATTAGCATACCATCATTTTGATATGTCTCGGCTGACTTTTCTTTTTATCATGCCAGATGATCTGAAACAGTTAGCACATGAGGTTCGCGAATGCATTAGGGTAATCATGGGGAACCATTTCATTCAAGTTTACAACCTAGTAAGAAAAAATCTCAAAGGAAAGAGGGACAAGAGGAAACAAGATGAGAAGATCATGGCTGTGGTCAATCCAGAACGAAATGCCAAGAGGAAACTTAGAATCGCAGCCAAGCATCGGAACAATAAGAGAAGGAAAATCATGTCCATGAAAATGGGAAGATGGATGCATTAAGATCAGGAAAATGCTTGGGGTGGCACATTCTCTACAAGTGACAACAAATATCATGGTAAATTTTCACCACTCATCAGTTGTCGATTCTACCAAGTTACTCGAAACTGGGGGGTTTTGTTGGATAGGGATTATGTCATTGGTGAGCTATCAAGATGGACAAAAGGGTTTTTTAACTGTCTATCTGCTGTTTGGGATGATGGTGTGCATTTGGTAAATATTATTATATTATTTATTTAGAGGGTGAGTTATACAAACCGTTGATTTGATTTGGTTCGTTGGTATGTCGATAAATCAAATTATATATTTGACCCTCACATTTATCCATTAAGAAAAATAAAATAAGGCGGTAAAGTTAATATAACCTTTGCTAACCTCTTAAGTCCCAACAACATGTGCAGTTGGTGTTCCAGAACGTTCTTTATTGTAGAGAAGCTTTTACCTCTATTTTTCTTCAATTAAAATTTTCATATGTATCTCCAATTTGTCTTCTTTAGAATTTTTTTAAATTAGTTATGGAGAAAATGAAGTATCTTTATCAATCTAACTATATCTCTATGTACTTATAAAAGTATAGATGATGAAAAAGCTTTCAAATTGTGTATGAATATAATTATCCTTCACGTGTTTACTTATTTTCATTATCAAGTAACATGGTAATTTCACATTTAGTATATTAATTAATAAGTAATATTAATTAATCACATTTCATGGTTATTATTTTGTGATTTTGAATTTTTTCTCTTGTTTTTCTTTCATTATAATATTTAATTATGTCATATTTCATTTTATTTCATTTTTTTAAAATAATTTATTTCATTCTATATATATATAAATGTGTTGATGGTAGAAAAAATTTTCAATTGTAAAGGAGTGAGAAATATAGTTGAGTTATATTTATTTTTTAGTTTGTATGTAGCAAATAAGTTGTTCCATATTTTTAAATGTTTGAGCTAATTTTTTTAAAAAATGTACTCTTAACTTTACTTAATATTAATATCAATTATTTTTCATGTTTTATCATTTTCTTGGACTTTCATTTAAATTCTAAATTAAATTAATTTTGTTATTTATTGAACAATTTTATTATCATTTGAATACATTCAATGAATTATTAAAAATAAATTTTAATGTAATTGAACTTTAAAAAAACTTCAAAAAATTATATGTACGAATTACTCATGATAAAATATCTGAATACTTTGAGTTTATAGTCATCCAAATGAATTCTAAATTAAATATATTGACAAATGATAAAAAAATAAATTAAAATCACTATTATCACTTTTTAATTAAATAAAATGAATTGAATTGAAAATAAATTATATTTAATCATTTTTTTAAAATTTATTTTGTCAAATTATTAATTTCTAAATTCATGAACAAATATAATATTTTATAACCCAAAATTTAATTGTGAATTTAAATATTATTGATCAAAAAATTACTAAATTTGAATAAGAAGTACCTATAAACGTGTGGACAAACGAATCATTCATCTATCTACATTATATAATATGATACTAGAAAGATATTATTGTAAAGCTGCTAAAATGAGAAAGAAATACGTAGAAAATCAATTAATTTTTTCATTAGTTTTTCTCAACTAATTTTGATAATAAATAAAATAAATTAAATTAAATTAAATGATTAATTGTTTTAATTACTCTCATACATTCTATTTTATTTAAGTCTTCCCATAATTATATATTATCAAATAATACTCAATTATAACAATAATATCATGACAATTTATTTAAATTTGTAGAGTTATTTACATACACATATATAATGACAATTATATTGACAAAAAGATAATAAAACAGTGACTAAAAAAATTCAATAAACACTTAATTTGAATAAAAAATATAATATAATTTGAGCTCAATCACATATGTTATTTTTCTTTAATAAATCGACTTTATTACTAAAAAGATTTATCTTATATAACATTGTTTATCTTTTTGTTGTTCAAATATAGGAAAGTAGTGGTCGGTGTGAATTGTTGTTGAATCGGATAAATATGTACAAATTTGAGTTGAAAGAATGTAAATTGAATAATTTGGTGCATATATTTGTTTAACTAATATGAAAATTAATTGGTTCATAATGAAATGATTATAAGTTATTTAAGAGAGTACATGCATTAAATTTTTTATTAGGAAAGTACATGTATTATGTTTTTTATTTATGATATTTGCTATTTTTAATGTGAGTATGAGTTAAACGAATTGATTTGTAATGATTTGGATAATATTAAATTTATATCCACTTCCTTAATTGTCATTGCATTGCATTGTATGTGTTTACTAAGGATATCACTTCCTTATTTCTCCAAATGGATCAATTGAAGAAGGACCGAACGACAGTTCCATCACTTTTCCAAACTCAGAACATGCTGATTAATCGAATGGATTTTGTGCAATCAACCATGACAAAGAGAATGAATTTGATGTAGTAACAAATGTTAAATGCTATCACAAGTCACTTCTGAGGTCCGTATTCTCTCTAATAGAGTTGGTGGTGTTGACAAAAAGGGGGAAGAAGAGCAGCAACAACAATCAAAGAAGAGACAAGTGAACCAACTGATCAAGAACCAGCTGATAAAAGAGCTAATAAATAGAGATCAGTTAGAAGATAGTATCTATTCAGTTATTCTTTGATTTGGCAGAATTCTTTCATTCAGTTAGAAGACATTCTTTCATTCTTTTATTCAATTCTTTCATTCTTTGTACGAATCTGTACAATTAAAGATTATTTGAAAATGAAAGATTATTTTATCTACAAGGTTCAATTCATATCAGTTCTTGAATTCTAAGTTTTGTCAAACACCTAAAAGGGGAAAATTGTTGGAATCAGAATTTCGGAGTTTGACAAATTGAGCGTTTGAATATTACAGAACTGATCAACTCAACTGAATGTAACTGAACTGAAATAACTCGAACTGATGTTGCCCGACTGATAATTAATGCGCTAAACTATCGAAGGCAACTGAACTGATTAAAGCTAACTGAAGCGGTGTAGCGAACTGAACTATCGGTTAAGACGGATCAGTTACACTATTAGTTCATCGAATCGGCTATAGAGTCAACTGATAAATCAGCTTGACACGTCATCAGTTAAAGAGCGTAGCCAACAACCGAAAATTGGTACAAGAGCAGACTGCAACTTGTAGTGGGAACACCGTATATCGGAATGCCACAGTGTACGATTGTCAAATGAATATTGACGTGTCTACTCAGGACAAACCAACAGATATAAATTATTCAAATACATTCAATATTACCGTTGGAAACAAATCCTATAAATAGCTGAGAAGATCAACTTGTCTCTCCGAGTTTTTTTTCGAGTGGAAACCATATCTTTGTCTTAGATCTATGTTTCCACAGATGACGCCAATGATGATGACCAGGTGAATTAGGTTTGAGAGTATGCGTGTTTATTGAAAATGTCTGAATGAATTAATATCAAGCAAACCTGGTATTGATAGGAGAGAAGTTAATGATAACTTTGTTTTTAGTGTCAAGCTGCTACTCATGACGAGATGATCGTCCATGCTTCTGTTCACTGATACTATCAAGTCTGACAACTCATACCTACTTCAGCCTAGTCACATCCACCCCCCGTGCGCTGAAAGACCTCCCAATGATGATCAAGACAGGGCGCCCCATACCTGTTAGCTCTTACTACCCGAGCTGATCTACGCGCTGATGGGCTTTGCTCAACCTTCTCGGATTCTTAACTATCCAGAACCCAGACTAAACGATTAGTTCTGTCACTTAAACTGAGAAGATAGTTTTGTAAGACAAATCTATTTCATTGATAAGAGATTGTGAACTAGACTCGATACAGAAGAACAAATTTCAGATTCATTGATTTTGTTTAATGCTAAAATCTGTTTGATTGTATTTTATTTCATTCGATGTCTTCCGATTATAGTTCTAACTTGTAAGAGTTTGGTTTGAATGATAAGAGGTTGATTAATAAATAATCAATCAGTCACAATCATTTGTTTGATACGATTTTTAGCTTTTTTTTTAATCTCCAAGGCCCGCATGTGGCCCGTACTGTGCACACAAAAATGGAGATAATTCAACCCTTCTTCGCCAAGTGATTGCTTTTGCAGTTTTCATGATGACGTATTATTTTTACTATTTTATCATTTATAAATTAATATAATATTAAACTAAGACTTTTCAGCATTTGTTTACTTATGCAATAGGAAAACAAATAGAGAAATTGGAAACTGTAGTTAAATTCAAAATAATCAAATTAATATCAATAATAAAAATTTAAATAATGATAAAAAAATTAAATAAATTAATAAGAAATTATTTAATGTTTAATTTAATGTTTTTGTCCATTAAGTTTTCAAAGTTTAATTTTGATACATTAGCTTTTAATTTTCAGTTATTTTTAGTCCAATTCTGGCATGACATCTGAAAAACCAACAATTTTCGATCTCACATCAGTATTTTCGATATGATATTTTCCAGCGCCACATCAACAAATAGACCAAAAACAGCCGAGAAATAGAATTTAATGTACTAAAACCAAAATTTGAAAACTTACTGGTCCAAAAGTACAAGGAATGAGTTAATTGGCTGTAAATATTCTTAAATCATTCTTATTCCTTGTGGTAACCAAACAAGAATGAGTTAATTTGTAAAAAGAAAACGTTGTGAGTTCCAATGTAAGTTGAACCTTATTTTGGACTAGCTACAGGCAAGTTAAATTTGTCTATCGCAGATCGAAAACTTAGTTTTCTTTTTTCCCGGTTAGTTTTAATGTGCTTGATTCCATATTTTTGAATTTTCTTTTAGTTACGACCTTAGAACTTTAAGCACAGCCTCTTAATCGATACGTGAACTTTTGGTTGTTTTGGTTTCGAATGGGGTTGTCGGCTGATAGTGGATGGTCATTTATATTTACATATACAATTATGGCCTGGTTGATTATACTAATTGCGAGGACTTGAGATATATGCTATAAGTAAATGGTAGACATTACGTTTGTTGTAGATTTGCTTATGCTTTGGTGTTTTCCTTTTGATAATATCCTAAGAATTTGATCAACCAGATTCGGAAACTTTATGATACCGAGTTTAGAAATCCTTGGACTAGAAATTTTATCGGGATATCGTCTTTATTCAATCTGTGCTTTCTCATCTCTTGGTTTTTTTTTTTAAGCCTTCGATTTTTTTTTAAAAAAAATTGATTGTATTTTTGAAGTATTTATGAGAAAATTTGGTATGTTTTACATTATACTCACCTGGGTTTTCTTTATTATTTTAAATCCTTACAAATAAATTTTTTATTTCATTTTAAAATTTCTAGCTTTAACATTTTTATTTTCTATAAATTTGACAAAAATGGATGTTTAAAAGTTCATACTTTTACAATTTTTTAGATTCTAGAAATTTAATTATTAATGAATTAATGAATATTTACAAGTTTTTTTCCATAATACAAAAATACAATTAATATTCAAATTTCTCAAAAATTTAAGTTTGTGCATGCACATATTCCCAAATTTCATTGTTTCTCATCACTATATAAATGGGACACCGGGAAGATTTTCCTAGAAAACGGAGGAGCCGGAGTTGGAATGTGTGCAGGCGGTTGGAGGTACTTTCCGAATTCCTCATGTGATAATTTCTTCCATTTTCTACAAATTTCGTGAAATATTTTCGGAATTCAATCGAGTTTTCAAATTGAAAAATTATTGAAATTTCAAAAGAAATTGTTAAAAATAAGATTTTCCAATGTGTTCTGCTTTTTAGGTTCTTGATTGATTGATGGCATTTCCATCATATTGTTTGTGATGGTAGAGTTTGTATCCTCTTTCCCTTTCAATTCCCAAGTCAAACTATTGGACTGCATTCGGAATTTTTTGTAATTCTTTAAATGGCTTGGTTAAATTTTTACAAATTTCGTCCAGAATAATGAGTTCTATTGAATGTAAAAGAGAAAAACATTGCATGAAACTAATTTGATATTGAAAGACATTATCATTCGTTACTTTTAGATTTAGCTTGACTATGAGAATCGTAGTTATTATATGATTATTATGAGTTTACACATGATTCTAAATAATACGGTACGTAGGTATTACATTTTTCTTCCCACTTAAAAGATTTCGTCCTCGAAATCTCACATGTACTTATCACAAACACTTAGACTCCGTTTGATATGTATGATAGAATAACTAAAGGATTAGTAATTAGAGTGATTAAAAAAATGAGATATAGTGATAAATAACACAGTGAGAAAATATATGATGTTTGGTATGATTTTAAAATTATTGATTAATTTTGTATATTATCGAAATGACCAAAATATCCTCTATATGTTTATATAATTTCCTAACATAAATATAATAAACAAAAAATAAATAGAGCGGAGAGGGATAATGGATCAACGGGTATTGAAGTGTTGCCATTTATTTGGGGATGCTATTGCTTTGTGGCTTTGGCCATATGACCGTTGTGAGATTATTTTTGGAAATAAAATCCGATAAGATTTGACAAATACCGAAACAATTCATTTTTGTAAAAATATTATATTTATTTAAAAATTATATTATAATTATAATTATAAGAAATAAATAACAGACTATTTATCTTAAAATATTAGTATATATAATAAATGGTTCTTGCAACTAAAAAAAAAAGAAGATATTTTTATAATGAATAAAAAAATTCTTTTTACAAGGAAAATTGCATAGTATTTTTGTGTAATAAATATTAAAGAATTGCATTGAAATCAATGATCGATAATTCTATGGATAATGCATTATTAAGGTTGGCACATTTTAATTTTCTAAAACATGAGGATTTGAATTCTGATTACTTATATTCTTTGGGACTAAAGATGGCAACAAAGCTCACACTTATCAGATATATTCATAGCTTTCAGGCTATATTTCGAGCACTAGTACAAGCACTAATTGTTACTATATTCGATCTTCTTAGATCAGTTGTGCTTAAAAAAATATATCAGTTGCGTACTGATAAAATTGTAAAAGATACTAAGAGTTTTAGTTTGGCAGTGTTTAAGACCAAAGTGAAGTGAGTTATTTTAGTTTCTGTATTAATCAAACTCTTTTAGTGCAAATCATATCCTTGATATAGAAGGGGTGGCGTATGAGCATTTGAAGTCTCCGAACATCCATAAATCTTTGTGCTCTTTATTTCTCAAGTATTCAATCTGTCTTTCAGTTTATTTATGCATTTTAAGTTAACTGATTAACATTGACAACAAGATTATCGAATTCAGTTTATCACTAAACTGATTCATCCATCGAAAAGATTTGAAAATCGTTAAGTGTTTATTCAAACATATTCTAAACACTTTCCCTCACTCAATTGATCCTAACACCTTCTATACTCACTTTTATGTTTGTATCATGACTCAATATGAATATTTTCGTAAAGTTGATTATTTGTTGCGGGTAGACGAGGAAAAAAAAATTATTTGTTTGGCCTCTCAATTTCTAATTTTTCTTCATTTTTAGAACTTCTTCTCATTTTTTTTATATTTTTTTGTTAACGTTTTTATTTTTAAAATAAAATTTACCCAACCCATTTTAATTTTTTATGGTATGCACTTAACGTTGTGTTACAAAATAAACTTATAACTTAAATATTTGATATAAAATTAAATTATATCATTATATTATGACGCAAAATTTCAAATTTCAAGTTCAAATATAATAGAGGTATAAAAAAAAAGTAGTGAGACATCTTTGAGTTTTCTAATCACATACATATGCTGAATTTTTACTTTTAATTGAATTTATATAGTTCTTATGGAAAATTAATTATTGATAAAATAAATTTATAACTTAACGATTTAAATAAAATTAAATGCTACCCATTATATGAAGCTCCCGAGTCTATAATCCAAGAATTTCATTTAGATCTCTAGTGTAATTTATACGAGGAGTGCAGTATTTGATCGTGAACCTGATACAGAGAATCGAAGAAGGTGTTTATTCCAATAAATCGTTCGTAGAGATATACAGAAAGAACTATTACCTCCTAAACACCGGGATAGTTGGTGCCAATGTTTAGAGCACAAAAGGTAAATTAAACTAAATATCCTATTAATGGTTTCAAATTATATGATGTCCAAGAGAATATTGATTATCAAAATATAAAATTTTTAAACTTACGATGCTCATTGGGTACGAGAAAATGGTACTTCAACATCCTCTAGCTGCAAACGACCAAGCTGGGAGATGAGCACAACCACTCAGGGGAAATTGGTTAAATAACTTCGGTCAACTCTTTTTTTTAAAAAAATAACCTCATCAAGTGTATTTGAAATACACTTGAAGAAGTCATTTTTTTTAAAAAAAAAAGAGTTGACCGAGGTGAAAAAATAAAATACCCCCACCACTCATGCACCCACTGCTCTTCAGGAAGAGAATCATGGAGACATCAACGGAATATCACCGAGATTCGCGGGATCTTGGCTCCTACGATAAAGGAAGTTAGTTACGGAAAGATATCGACAGATATGGTAACCACTCCCCTATAAATATCAGGTTCAATTTATCTATGGGGTATTGAATTCTTTTGTTCACACACAACACTCACTTTATTCTCCCTATTCCCAACTTGACGTGACTTGAGTGTCGGAAGAAATACGTCGGAAACATCTGCCAGCCCCGCTTCTAACACTTTTGCTCGTGATTTCAGGCCATCCTCAAGTCGGGGAGTAGGTCTCTTGTGAGACGATCTCACGAATCTTTATCTGCGAGACGGGTCAACCCTACAGATATTCATAATAAAAAGAAATACTCTTAGTATAAAAAGTAATACTTTTTCATGGATGACCCAAATAAAAGATCTGTCTCACAAAATACGACCCGTGAGACCGTCTCACACAAGTTTTTGCCCAGGTCGGGAAGTGACCTTAAGCTCGACACGGCCTCTCCTAGATTCAGGTCAAAAGAAATTTTCAGCACATCAAGGAGGTTTTTTCCTGATAACAATCGTAGTCGAGTCATGGTCACCTCAAGACTATCAAATGTTGCTGATAATTTTTAGTCTTATACTGTTCATCGGCTACATTTTCTAGATGACGATAATAGTTGGACTTTATTTTGTGACAAGGTGTTTGGACAAGAAAGTTGCCCTCCTGAATTTGAGGAAGCAGGAAGGACGATTGCGAGAAATTGTGGAGGACTTCCCCTAGCCATTATTGGTGGACTTCTTGCAAAGTCCAGTCGAACAGTTGAATATTGGGAGTATGTTGCTAACAATGCATACAAAGCAGTAAATATGGGAGACGACATTATGCTTTGTTTCGAGATATTATCTTTAAGTTATAAGCATTAACTTGCACCATCCATGATCTCCTCAGAGACCTATGCCTATGGGAAGCTTAAAAGGAGAAATTTCTTTGTGTCTATATGATGCATATCCTCAGCAATCATGCCAGAAGCTTCAATAATGAGCGTCGTCTGATTATTAATCCAAGCTCCAAAGAAGAGGAATGTCAACAACAGGTCTTTGATGCCATAAATTCAGCTTCATGTGCACGTTCGTTGATGTGTAGTTAATTAAAATTCACATCTGCAAAGCTGCATATTAGTTTTAGACTGCTAAGAGTACTCAACATGGACAATAGCTGCTCTTACGAAGAACTTCCACGACTAGTTAACTTGATATACATTGCTTTCAAGGCTCCATTGTTTCCATATCTGTTGAATCCTACTATGGAATCTGCAGACAATTACCATTGCTGGTTCTTCAAGTGAGTTACCAATAAATCTACCAGCTGAAATATGGGAAATGCCACAACTCAGGCATCTGAAAAATGGAGGAGGAGACTTTAGTTTGTCTGATTCTCCGAGAACCAAGAGTAAACATGGCAGGAGAGATTTGTTTTTTTAAAACAATCTGCAAACACTCTATAAGCAGAGAAATTTCAGGTGTACTAATGAGGTTATTGATAGAATCCCAAACTTAAAAGATACTGGGAATTACTTACAGGCATTTTCCCAGAGGCTATGGATGGTGGTGTTACCATGAAGTTAACAATCTTGTCCATTTATGTAATTTCGAATCGCTTTTATTAGACTGTAGCAAGAATGTGCTGCAAAATCTCTGCTTTCCGCATTCGCTCAAGAAGTTGACTTCGAGCAGCTGCGGAGTGTCTTGGAAAGATTTAACGGTGGTTGGTTCGCTGCCTCATCTTGAAGTTTTCAAATTGAAAAAATATGCAGACAAAGGGCCTGAATGGAATCTTGTGGAAGGAGAATTCCTTGAGTTGAAGTCCCTACAAATCGAAAGCACTGATCTTGTAGAGTGGCTAGCAGACAGCTCTCACTTCCCACGCCTTGAGAATGTTGCACTTAGGTATGCTACAGACTTAAAGAAAATCCCATATGGTTTAGGAGAGATACGAAAGATTCGAACAATTTCATCAGTAGACTGTAGTGATTCAGCAATTATTTCTGCAAAGTAGATACAAGAGTAACAACAGAACATCGGAAATTATGATCTTCAGGTTCATGTTCATGACAGCCGCTTTGGAAACGTTCTACTAGTCAATGCAACTGTCGTCGCAATGTGCGCCATTATTTCCATAACAACGAAGAAAAATTCTTTCCAAGCGTGTATCCTGAAATTTTTCTTAGTTAGCCATTTCAAGTTAGTATTATCATTTGTATGTGATATATGTTTCAAACTTACAGAATCTCTTCAATTGTTGGTATTTCTTGTACTCTATAACGTTCTTTATCGTATTTTCTACATGAGATAGTTCATTTGATCAGTTAAATAAAACTCGAGTCTAAATAATCTTGAATTACATCTGCTGCATGATTTTTAGTTACCATTCTTTCATCATGTACTCCCCGATATTTTTCTTGGAGTGCAGATTTTATGACTGCAGCAGAATAACCTTCAATTATCCCTAGTTTACTCCTTAAGTTGTGAATCTTGCTATTAGTTTCTTTTTAGTTTTAAAACTAATTTGGTTACTTGGTTGGCAGCTGATAATATAGGCAGCAGCCAAGTTTAGAGCACTTACAATTCTTTTTTTCTTGTTTTGAAGATTTCAATTCTTTCTTATACTTTTAAGTGTTACACACTTTAATATACTAGGAATGTATACGTGCAGGTGACTAATAATGAAAAATATAATTACGAGAATTAGATAATTGATAATGTTTAAAGTCGTTTGAATAACATCATTTTATAAGTATTTATAAATCTAAATATATCAAAACATAATACATAAAAATACATTATGACAATAAATCATATATATTTACTTATTTATGTGATATTTTTCAATCCGCGACATAATACAGCTCTCTTAAATGATAAATCAGCAAAAATATTTTTCATTCAAATATCATTCAAAATAAAAAACAATAAAAATAAAATTAACAGAATAGTGAATTTTACCAAAATTAAAACTAAAATTTACTTAAATAGAGTACACATAGACAAACGTCAAATAAAATTATCTTAATTTACTAAATTATCATAATAATGTTAAAATAAAATCATTAAACTTTTTATTAAGGTAAATATTNATGAATCACAAAAATTGACTAAGAAACGTAAATAAATAATTTTTTATACATAAAATTTAGAAAATAAAAAATAATGTGAATTAATGTCCAAATCTATCTAAGATGGACAATGAATCACAAAAAAAACCCTTAAAAAATATATTAATTTAATTTGGTAACTTAAATGAACAAGGAAATGTAAAATAATAATTTTTTTGGCATAAAATTTAAGAAATAAAGAGGAATGTGTATTAATGTCCAAATTCATTTAAGATGGACAATGAATTACAAAAAAAATCCTTAAGATAACCTAATAATTTAATTGATCAACTTAAATGAACAATGACATATAAGGAAATTCACAATTAAAGTAGTATATTTATTCTAAGATGGACAATGAATCACAAAAAAAACCCTTAAAAAATATATTAATTTAATTTGGTAACTTAAATGAACAAGGAAATGTAAAATAATAATTTTTTTGGCATAAAATTTAAGAAATAAAGAGGAATGTGTATTAATGTCCAAATTCATTTAAGATGGACAATGAATTACAAAAAAAATCCTTAAGATAACCTAATAATTTAATTGATCAACTTAAATGAACAATGACATATAAGGAAATTCACAATTAAAGTAGTATATTTATTCTAAGATGGACAATGAATCACAAAAAAAACCCTTAAAAAATATATTAATTTAATTTGGTAACTTAAATGAACAAGGAAATGTAAAATAATAATTTTTTTGACATAAAATTTAAGAAATAAAGAGGAATGTGTATTAATGTCCAAATTTGGACAATGAATTACAAAAAAAAATCCTTAAGATAACCTAATAATTTAATTGATCAACTTAAATGAACAAGGACATATAAGAAAATTCACAATTAAAGTGGTATATTTATATGTATGTTAGATATGTTAGATTAGATTTGTTGCCTGTCTCATGTTAAACAGTGAACATCCTCTGCTGCAAAACACGAGGGAGTCCGGTCTGTTTTATCATACTGTACAAGGAGAATTCATTTTAATATTATTTGCTTAGTACTCGAAATACTCAAACATATTCTCGAGCTTCTTGAAAATAAATGCTCGAAATATATTTATTTAATATATAATTGTGTTATATTAATTAAATATTAAAGCTCGTGACCTTTTGTAAATTATCAAACAAAATAATTTAGAGCTGGACTCGAAATTCGAATTAAATGTTTTTTTCCAGTTTCAGCGTATATAAAAATATATTTGAAATAAAAGCTCTCAATATCACTATCTTGTCATGAATTTATGTGATTTTACAGTTTAAAATAAATGAAGAAACATATAATATATCTAAACTTTTGAAAAAATTCTTATATTATATTTTATTAAAAATGAAAAAAAGTTTCTTTTTTATATTTGCTATTCTTTACGAGTAATAAAAAAATTTGATATCTAATTGAAATTGTTAATTGAAGCTCTTGACCATAGATTTCAATAGTCAAATATTTTTGTTACTAATTTAATACCAAAAATTATTTTCTTGAATTTTGTTTATAAATATATACATTTCGTTGAAGTCTAACTTTTTATTAAAAAAATTAATAATAAAGCCATTATTTCAAATTAGGAATTATAGTAAACAATATATATATAATAAATACTAGTCGTCGAGAGCAACGCGTTGCGTTCTTTTACAATTGTGATTTTGTTTCTAATTTGATTTTTTTAAAACCAATTTATGTAAATAGATTATAGAATATGAGAATAGTTTTGTGATTTAAATAAAAATAGAGGTAATATGATTCACTTCATGTCCGAACTTTAATATAATAATAGATTAACACATTTATCTAAAATTTTGAAAAACTAACTAAATTATAATATAGTTTTGAAAAAGGTTTTTCTGCACAGTTTTATGTTAAATTTTAACTAAAAATATTTATAAACAAGTATAAAAATTAAATTAGTAATATTTAATTAGAAAAATATTCCTTGAGATTATCGAAACGGGGCTCGATTATTGGGCTGATGCTCAACAATGATGATTCAAAGTGGATGCCAGCAAAGTCAACGCTAATACAAAGAATCACAGATTGATTGAGTTTGAAATTATCAGTGATCATCAATGGCAGCTTATGCATCTCTTCTTTCTCTCGGACATATTCTTGACCAGTTATTGCAACACCCACCGCGCCAAAGGGCTGTTCTTGACGAAGCCCAGATCGATTCTCTCCTGGATAATATCATTTTCCTGCAAGAGTTTCTTGAAGATTTTTCACTGACAAGGAGGGACGAGATTTTGGCACTGGAGGGAAAAATTGTAATCTCAGCATATGCAGCAGAAGATATAATCGAAAGTCGTGTGGTGGATCAAATTCTTGAAGATTCTGAAGCTGGAAGTGAAAGGAGCTGCTCCACTTTGTTCTGTCAAGATTTGCAGAAAGTAATAGAAGAATTCAGTTCTATGAAGAAAGATGTGATGAAGATCAGGAAAACTGAAGGGATCGAAATCGTGCAGCAGCCAACAGAAGCTGCGACTGCTGGTTCTTTCGTACGAGTTGCATCCAGTAGCAAGAATACTATGGTGGGATTTGATGAAGATTTGGTTAACATAATGGAGACACTCACTGGGGACGAATCAAATCTCCAAATTCTCTCCATCATAGGGATGGGTGGCATCGGCAAGACTACCCTCGCTAAAAATGTTTTCGACAATCCATTAATCGTGCAGCACTTTGATCTTCAAGCTTGGGTTACAATATCTCAACAATATAGTGTGCACGAAATCCTTTTAGGCCTATTAAAAGAGATTGGAGGTGAAGAAATCACTCAAAAGAATGATGATGAATTAGGATTACGTCTACATAGAAGTTTGTTTGATAGAAGATATGTCATTGTAATGGATGACATGTGGAGTATCGAGGTTTGGGATGGCATAAAGAGGTTTTTTCCTGATAATAACAATCGTAGTCGAGTCATGGTCACCTCGAGACTATCAAATGTTGCTGATAATTTTCGATCGTGTACACCACATCAACTACATTTTCTGGACGAGGATCGAAGTTGGGCTTTGTTTTGTGACAAGGTGTTTGGACAAGAAAGTTGCCCTTGTGAATTGCAGAAAGTAGGAAAAAAGATAGTGAGAAATTGTAGAGGACTTCCTCTAGCCATTGTTGCTATTAGTGGACTTCTTGCAAAGTCTAGTCGAACGGTTGAATATTGGGAGTATGTTGCTAATCATACATATTCGGAATTGGATAATGGTGGTGATGGGCTCTGTTTTGAGGTATTCTCTTTAAGTTATAAGCACTTGCCTGTTCATCTAAAACCATGTTTCCTTTATATGGCCATATTTCCGGAGGATCATAAGATTATAATTTCAAAGCTCGTTAAATTATGGATTGCGGAGGGGATTCTTAAACCGATGAGTTCTAGAAGTTTGGAGGAAATTGCAGAGGATAATTTAAAAGATCTAGTAGATAGAAATCTGATTCAGATTCATGCTTACGGGACTAGAAACAAAATCAAAACTTGCACCATCCATGATCTCCTAAGAGACCTATGCCTCAGGGAAGCTCAAAAGGAGAAATTTCTTCGTGTCACTATGATGGATGGGCTCGACAATCACAGCAAAGTCATCGATAATAATCGTCGGCTTATTATTCAGCGAAGCTCCGACAAAAAGTTATGCCGACAACAGGTCTTTGATGCCCTGAATTTTGCATCATGTAGCCGTTCATTGATATGTTGGGAATTAGAATCCACATCTATAAAGCTGCCAGTTTGTTTTAGACTGCTAAGAGTACTCAACATGGATGATTTCTACTCATGCAAAGAAATTCTACAGCTTGTCAACTTGAGATACATTTATTTCGTTGCTTCATCGAATCCAAATCTATTGAATCCTTTAAAATCTCTATCCCTACTATGGAATCTGCAAACTATCATCATTGCTGGTACTTTGTGTGACTTTGTGACGCCAACAAATCTACCGGCTGAAATATGGGAAATGCCGCAACTCAGACATCTTAAAATGGAAGAAGGAGACTTCTATTTACCTGATCCTCCGAGCACCAACAACAAAAATGGGAGGCGAGATATTCTTGTTATGAAAAACCTGCAAACACTCTGTAAAATAAGGAATTTCAGGTGCACGGATGAGGTTGTTCACAGAGTGCCAAACTTAAAAAAACTGGGAATCACTTACTATAGATTCCCCAGTGGCTTTGGATGGGATCACTATGAAGGTTACAATCTCGTCCATTTACGTAATCTCAAATCACTTTATTTAAACAGTTTCGAGAATGTGCTGCAAAATCTCTGCTTACCACGTTCGCTCAAGAAGTTAACTTTGCAATACTGCCGAGTGCCTTGGGAAGATTTGACGGTGGTCGGGTCATTGCCTCATCTCGAAGTTCTCAGTTTGATTGGTGATGCAGTCAGAGGGCGTGAATGGAATCCTGTGGAAGGACAGTTTCTTCAATTGAAGTCCTTCCAAATTTTTTAAGCAGATCTTGTGGAGTGGACAGCAGACAGCTCTCACTTCCCACGCCTTGAGAAACTCATACTCGGGTATCTTGAATTCTTAAAGGAAATCCCAGATGGTATTGGAGAAATACAAACACTTCGATCGATTTTATTATCATACTGTAGCGATTCAGCCAATTCTTCTGCAGAGAAAATACAAGAGGAACAACTGGAGCTTGGAAATTATGACCTCCAGGTTCGTATTGTTGGTGCAGACAGAAAGAAGTGCTCGGTTGGCTGATTAGTGCATTCGATGTGTAAGAAATTGCTCACCTTTCATTGATAAAGTTGCTAAGATAAACACTTCTAGATGATAGATGAGTGCGATTTATGTTGTATCAATATTGGTATCATAGTTGTCCAGTGGCGTAGACGAGTTGCTAAGTTTTGAGGTGATGTGGGTAGATATTCTTGACGTCGCATGATCAATTCTCGCGTAGAACATTTTATCATTGAAATATTGTGGGGTATGTTCTGAGTCGTATCTCTGCTCACTCATGAATATATCTCGTTTTACCTTTTGTCTCGATAAAAAGACTTAAGAAAAACAAAAAAAATTGTTATCAGAGTTGTTGGATCTTAGGACAAGGACATTAAGCGAGAATTTTATTGATGACTATTGTATTAGTTTGATTATTTATAACATAATATTTGATTTAAATGTAAAAATGTAATTTTGATTAAATATTAGAGTTAATTATTTATCTTTTAATTTAAAGTTGTTATTGGAGATTAAAAAAAATTAAAATGTAATGGCAATATATATTTATTTACACCAAAATATAGTTAATTTATTTGCATTATATTAAATTTTATTGCTTTAGATGTCAATATTTTCCACTTAATATAAAAATGGTTAGTGGAGTATATTTTATACTTTTTTTAGTCTCATTCTTATTCTATTACTAGTTTGGTATTTATATTATTTTTGTCAACAAATAATTATATACTTAATAAAGAAAAATACTTATTTTTTGTTCAATAATTTTATCATTTTTGGATTTTGCAGTTCACTAACTTTTTAATTTGTTATCTCGATGCATTATCTTTTCATTTTTGATTATTTTGGTCTATGTTTTGGTGAAATAACCAATTTTTTGTCGGCAAAGGTTGGCTAGATAGACAATGACTAAATTTAATTTGGAAAAAAAAATTGAGATTTTATTTTAAAACAAAAAAAACATATGTCCAATTGGAAAATTTGTTTTTCAATTTTCGTATTATTCAATTAAAAAACCCAAAGAATATTTAAAAAGAAATATAAAAACTAATAATTAATAATTAGAAAAAATAATCCTGAAAATTATCCGTACGGAGCTGAATTATTGGGCTGGCAATGATCATCAAAGTTGATGATACTGAAGTCAAATAGTCAACGCTTATGCATAGAAATCACAGATTGATTGAGTTTGGGCACTGAGAAATCATCAGTGAACAACAATGGCTGCTTATGCATCTCTTCTTTCTCTCGGACATATTCTTGACCACTTAATTCAACTCCCACCGCGCCAAAGGGCTGTTCTTGACGGTGCCCAGATCCATTCTCTGCTTCAAAATATCACTTTCCTGCAAGATTTCCTTGAAGAATTTTCGCTGACAAGGGGGGACGAGATTCAGGAATTGGAGGAAAAAATCGCAAGATCAGCATATGCAGCGGAAGATATCATTGAAAGTTATGCGCTGGATCAAAATCTTGAGGATTCTGAAGCTGGAAGTCAAAGGAGATCCGCTCTTTTCTATCAAGATTTGCAGAAAGTGATAGAAGAAATTATTTCTATGAAGAAAGATGTGATGAAGATTAAGGAAACTGAAGGGATAAAATTTACGCAGCAGCCAAGAAAAGCTGAGACTGCTGGTTCTTCCCTACGAGGTGCGTCTAACAGAAAGAATACTATGGTGGGATTTGATGAAGATTTGATTAAAATAATGGAGACACTCACTGGGGACGAATCAAATCTCCAGATTCTCTCCATTGTTGGGATGGGAGGCATCG
Organism: Primulina huaijiensis; assembly: GCF_012295235.1. Taxonomy (NCBI): domain Eukaryota; kingdom Viridiplantae; phylum Streptophyta; class Magnoliopsida; order Lamiales; family Gesneriaceae; genus Primulina; species Primulina huaijiensis. Next base: position 24,289,786 of record NC_133309.1, on the reverse strand, counting down.
GCAAGACTACCCTCGCTAAAAATGTTCTCGAAAATCCATTAATTGTGAACCACTTTGATCTTCATTCTTGGGTTACAATATCTCAACAATATAGTGTGCACAAAATCCTTTTAAGCCTATTAAAAGAGATTGGAGTTGAAGAAATCACTCAAGAGCATGATGATGAATTAGGATTAAGTCTACATAAAAGTTTGTTTCATAGAAGATATTTCATTGTCATGGATGACATATGGAATATCCAGGTTTGGGATGACATAAAGAGGTTCTTTCCGGATAATAACAATGGTAGTCGAGTCATGATCACTACGAGACTATTAAATGTGGCTGATAATTTTTGCTCGTGTACCCCTCATCAACTACATTGTCTAGACAAGGATCAAAGTTGGGCTTTGTTTTGTGACAAGGTGTTTGGAAAAGAAAGTTGTTGCCCTCCTGAGTTAGAGGAAGTAGGAAAGACAATTGTCAGAAATTGTGGAGGACTTCCTCTAGCCATTGTTGCTATCAGTGGGCTTCTTGCAGAGTCCAGCAAAACAGTTGAGTATTGGGAGTATGTTGCTAATGATACAAAGGCAGCATTAACAATGGGAGGTGATGGACTCTGTTTTGAGATATTATCTTTAAGTTATAAACACTTACCCGTTCGTCTAAAACCATGTTTCCTTTATATGGCAATATTTCCAGAAGACTGTGAAATTAGTATTTCGAGGCTTGTTAAAATATGGGTTGCAGAGGGGATTCTTAAACCAATAAGATCTAGAAGTTTGGAGGAAATTGCCGAGGATAATATAAAAGATCTGATAGATAGAAATCTCATTCAAGTTCATGATTACGGGTCTACCAACAAAATCAAAACTTGCACCATCCATGATCTCTTAAGAGACCTATGTTTTAGGGAAGCTCAAAAGGAGAAGTTTCTTTGTGTCGTTATGATGAGTAGCCTCAACAGTAGTCATACAAGCATCTATAATGAGCGCCGTCTTATTATTCATCAAAGCTCCAAGGAAGATAAATATCGACAACAGATATTTGATGCCATGAATTTAGCATCACGTACCCGTTCATTGATATGTTGTGAATTAAAATCGACATCTACAAAGCTGCCTCTCAGGTTTAGACTGCTGAGAGTACTCAACACGGACAATAAGTACTCTCACAAAAAAATTCTACGATTAGTTAACTTGAGATACGTTGCTTTCAACGCTAAGTCATATCCAACTCTGTTGAATCCTTTAGGATCTCTATCCCTACTTCGGAATCTGCAGACTGTTATTATTGCTGGTATTTCGAGTGAAACACCAGTGAATCTACCAGCTGAAATATGGGATATGACACAACTCAGGCATCTAAGAAATGAAGATGGAGACTTTTATTTGCCTGATCCTCCGAGCACCAAGAGAGAAAAAGGCTGGGGAGATTTTTTTGGTTTAAAAAATCTGCGGACGCTCTATAAGATAAGAAATTTCAGGTGTACCGATGAGGTTATTCGTAGAATCCCAAACATAAAAAAATTGGGAATCGATTACAGACATTTTGCCCGAGGCTACGGATGGCATTACCATGAAGTTAACAAACTCGTCCATTTATGTAATCTTGAATCACTTTTCTTAGAGTGTGACAAGGATGTGTTACATAATTTCTGCTATCCCCGTTCGCTAAAGAAGTTGACTTTGAGCTACTGCAGAGTGTCTTGGGAAGATTTGACATTAGTTGGTTTGTTGCCTCATCTTGAAGTTCTCAAATTGAAAAACTATGCCGCCCTGGGGGCTAAATGGAATCCAGTGGAAGGAGAATTCCTTCAATTGAAGTCCCTACAAATCGAAAACACCAATCTTGAAGAGTGGATAGCAGACAGCTCTCACTTCCCACTCCTTGAGAATCTTGCACTTAGACATGTCAGAAACTTGAAGGAAATTCCATATAGTATTGGAGAGATACCAACACTTAAAACAATTTCATTGGAAGGATGTAGTGATTCAGCTAATTCTTCTGCAAAGGAGATACAAGAAGAACAACAGAACCTTGGAAATGATGACCTCCGGGTTCATGTTCACGTTTGGCGCAGCTGGAAGCAATTGAAACAAACCTTGGACGGAAAGAGGTTATTTTCAATCAATAAAATATGATGGAGAGGAGCTAGAGGATCGATTGTCTTCGAGCATACAGATACTTTGTAATTTATTATTTTTGGTGAAAGTTTTGTTGATGGATTTCAAGTAGGCATCAAACTTTCAGTATCATGATGATTGTTAATATCTTATTGTGTTGTGTGATGTTCTTGATTGTATATCCACTATAGATAGTTCCCTTGATCAGATTTTATTCAAATCCAAAAATTCTTGAATTATATTTGATGGATTTGTCATTGTTAGTCATGATATTTCTTTATTATCACATATATATTGATAGGCCGACTGCGAAGACCAGACACAAGCTAAATAAAAGAAGTCAGGAGGAGCTAAGTCTAATTTGGAAGATGCATGGTATGGCACATATTCTTTGATTCTCTTTACGGATTCTAACTTTTTTTTACATGATATAATCAGTGTCTGTTCGCACACGTTATGTGATAGCTTATAAAATTAGAAAAGATTAACGAGTTTTGCTTTAAAATTTATACACTTTGTTGAAATCTAATCTAATTAAATTTTTATAAAAATAATAAAGCCAATATTTTAAATTATGCATGATAATTAACTGTACAGATAAATATTAAGAATATTAGCTCGTTTATCTGAAATTTTAACTAAATTATAATACATTTTTGAAAGAAAAAAAGTTCTTTCTCCCCTGTATTTTATTTTATGTCCATTATTCATTTCAAATAATTTGACAACTAAAATTTCACGACTAAAAATATAAAGACTAGATATTAAATGTTACCAAATAAAACATATATCAATAATTAATGTATACTAGTTTGAAAATTTTTTGAAACAAAATGGTATTAACTAATATATCTCTTCTCTACATATATCTACATATATGAAAGCAAAGAGGGTGTGCTGTCAAGGGAATGGCTCCTGCCTCAGAGGTGTGGTGTCCGGTGCTCTCTCTCCTTCGTTCTTTTTCCCATCTCTTTCCAACCCTTTCTTCTCACACTCCTTTCGTTACCCGGCTCGTACGCTGTTAAGCTTCTTCCCAGCTAGCATCGATCTTACCCTCACCTCTTTTTGCCGCCTAGCACGCGTCTCCATCTCTTCTTCTACTTTCCCTCGCCTCGGAAAGTGATAATTCGGTCCGTATTTCCCTTGGCTTTGCTTGATTCGGGGTTTTCGCTCGTGGTTTCCCCCTACCGGATGCGTTGTCTCTTTCGATTTTTTATGTCTTAGCGTTCTGTAAATTCGAGCGTTCGTGCTTACATGCCTTCTTCTGCTCTAATCACGGTTTTTTATGGCTAGGGTTTTAAAACAACGGTCTCCATTCTGCTTATTCACTCCCGTTTGTTCTTCTTCGCTTCGCAAAACGATATTTGGGTATGTGCTTTCTTTTGATTTGCTTGAATATGTTTTTTTACTTTCGGTTCATTCCCTATTCGACGCTTTCTTCCCCTTGTTTTTTTTTATCTTAGCTTCGTGCAAAGTAGAGCTACTGTGTTTATATGTCTTTTTTTGTGCTACTATTTTTTTTTAATTTTAGGCCTCTGAAGCACCGACCGGCGCTTTGCCTGAAAGAAAAAGCGAGAAATAGGTGAGCTGGTCCTGCTGTTATCTTGTTCCTAAAATGAGCTTCTTTTGCATATGTTTTGATTTGGCGACCTGCATGTGTTACTTCCCTTACGTGCAGTACGCTTTCCTTTAAAAATTTTGCCTTGATTGTTGTATCTATTCGAGATTTTATGTTTATATGCTCTCCTATGTTTTGTTTCTGGGTTTTAACGTTTATGTTTTTGACTTATTGCTCTCTTTTCTGTTGGTGAGTGGTTAAAAAAATAACTGAGCTAAATATGTTGTTGGCTTTCTCCTACAATAAATCGACTTTGTCAATGAGTTTGCTTCGAGATTAGCTTCCCAATGGCAGGGACACAATACAAGGGAATCGGTGTTTTTTTTTTTGTTTTTGTTTGCTATCAGTGGCTTGCGTTTTTCCCCCTCTTTGTCGTTCATATATTAGTTTTAGGGCCACCGTTTTGCCTTTTAGCTTGGTCTACTGTTTTTGTTTGTCGTCTTTCCTTATGTTACGCTGTTTTTTCGCTTCTGTCCAATTGCTTACCTCTATTTTAAAGGCGAAAATCACTACCTCGAGCTTACATGTTCTCAGGCCAACATTTGACAGAGAAAATCTTGGGTAATCAACTGTTGTAAAGGGTGGAGAACCCAGCAAATTAAATTAAACGTGGATGTTGTGGCTTCAGAGCATGAAATGTATGGAAACCAAACGCTGGCAGAAATAAGCCATTTTGGGACAACATGAAATCAATTTCTTGCGCATGCTTACTTTATTACTAAAAAACCCAAATATAATAAGATGTTTTGCATCTGCTTCCAAACATTTGCACTCAATAAAAACTAGAAATTTCAAATATCCCATAAAAGTTTAAAATTTTGAACATATTCATTCCTATCAAGCCATCAGAAAATAATCACATCCTGATATTTACCTCTACGGTTTTTCCTTTGTACGACAACTTGTTCTTCTGATTTTGTTGTTTCTATTCTTTGTTCAATCTCAAATAGTCATAATTCAAATAGATTTCTTCCACTCTCTGTCATGTTTGCATAATTAACGGTGTTTAGTCTCTGTTCTATGTTCCTTCCACTGCTCTGTAAAATCTTTTTTTTTAATTTGAGTACTTATGGCTACTTTGTGCTTCTTTTGATCAGTTTTTTTTTCTTTTGAGGTTTCACTTTTGCAGAGAACCTTCTTTGGACTTAGCAAAATCTTGATCCCACAAGCCCTTACTTTCTGTGCTATTTTTTATTANTATATTTTGTAATTTGTGTTGAAATTTGAGAATTTTGTGGTAATTTTTCTCGGCCAATGCCTTCCCATTTCTTTCCCTTAAGATGGGAAAGCACTGGAGACCAATAGTGGTTTGCTTCCCCAATTGATTAGGCAGCTGCAAATGGTCATTATGATTTAGTTAGAGAGCTTCTCTACATTGACCCAAACCTTTTCATTAAGTTGACCTCTTTCCCAAGGATTCGAAAGCTGGAAATCGTGTGGGACGATGAGGAAAAGTTTAATGATGTTGCCAAATGTAGGTCCCAAGTTGCCCAAAAACTCCTTGAGGAATGTGAAATAGACAAAGGGCACAATTCTTTGATCAGGGTTGGGTATGGTGGTTGACTTTTGTTCAGTGCTGCTTCAGCTGGGGATGTGGTTTTTGTCAAGGAATTGTTGGAGTACTTTTTCAAACTTTGATTTCATGTTCTGCGTGCATGTGTTTTCTTATGGTTAACGATTTTTTTGGTTTTCCTGTTTATTTTTTACTTCGCTCAGCCAGGGACTAATTTGGATTTTATAGAAGGGTTCAGAGTTTTAATTTTGCCTGTGAAAGGTTTTTACGCCAATTGCTTTTTATCTGCAAAATTTGCCTCCGTTGTCTTTGAGGAAATAAACCATTTAGGTTATTTTATTGTTCTTTTATTTTTTGACATGAAAATGTATACTTTTTCCCCTTATTCGGGAGTAAAAAATACTGTGAAGTCAGGAGAAAATGTCTTACCGGTCAAAAAAAGGTTAAATGTTGAAATTCGGTGAGACTTTAAAAGTGTGGTTTCTTCGAATATTCAGCGCCTTCAAATCTTTGTTATTTTCTGTTTTGGTGATAGTTATTACTTTCGCGTTCTTGCTAATTTCGGTGGTTATAACTTGGTTCTCCAAAAGACAGCTCAGAAACAGCCTCTCTCTAAGCAATATCACTGCTACAGGCACTGTCAGCCAACTTAAGATTTTATATTTAATTAATAATTAACATGACTTGTATGTCTGTTGTTTGAACGAATGGCTAATTAACCGCGACATGGTGCAGCGCTCACATTATTTATTACCAAAAAATGAGCTGCTGTTGTAATAAATCAGCAACCTATATACTCAGGCTCTCTTTACTATGTAGCTTATGGTTTTAACTCCTTTTGTATGCTTGTGAACTAATTTTCTGTTATTTTACTGCATTCAAACACTTTTCCCTTATGGTAATATACAGATTTATTTTGGGATTGCTACATTGGCCTAGCTGTGTCATCATTGAGAAGCTTCAACAAATAAAACCTATGTCTATTTCTTCCACTCACACTACGTACATGTTTGCTAATTTATTACGAAGTTTTTAGTTCATATTTCAGCACCCGTGGCTTTTTGTTATATATGTCGGTTTTTCTGTTTATGTTTATTAGTATGCATAGATTTTGATTATTAGCTTTTGTGCTGCCTGTTGAATACAATAATGTGGAGGGAAAACCGTCTCGCCTTTTTATTTCTTCAATCTTATTTTTGCTTGTAGCTTTACAGAGTATTTATACAAGAAGGAAAACGTGTTATTTCTCATAACACTTTATGCCTATATGTGTGTGTGTGTTAATGACTAATACTAATCAACAAATACTAACTAACACTCCCCCTCAAGATTGGTGGAGATTTAAAACACCAATCTTGGACATTAAGTATGCATGTTGATCCTTTCCCAAGCTCTTGGTGAAAATGTCCGCAAGTTAATCATTTGTACGAACATAAGAAGTTTTGAGCAGATTGGCTTGAATCTTTTCGCGTATCAAATGGCAATCGATTTCAATGTGTTTCGTCCGCTCGTGATAGAGTGGGTTGGCAGCAATGTGCATTGCTGCCATGTTATCACAATACAAAATAGCTGGTTCGGCAATGCATACTCCCATATCTCGAAGTAATCCAGTAATCCATACAATTTCACATGAAGCAGTAGCCATCGCCCTATACTCCGCTTCAGCAGATGAACGAGAAACGGTGCTTTGTTTCTTAGTCTTCCATGACACCAATGAATCTCCTAGCTTTACACAATATCCTGTTAGTGATCTTCGAGACATAGGGCATGCAGCCCAATCTGAGTCGCAGTATGCTGATAGGGAAAGAGCACTGTGAGCAGATAACAAGATATCCGAACCAGGCGTGGCTTTGAGGTACCTCACAACTCGAATAGCCGCTGCCATGTGAGATTTCTTGGGTGAATGTAGGAATTGACTGAGATTCTGCACCACATAGCAGAGATCAGGTCTAGTGACAGTGAGATATATCAACTTTCCCACAATTCGCTTATACACACTGGAATCCAGCAGCAAATCATCAACTTTCTTTAATGAAGTTTCTTGTTGAATAACATGATCAAGTTCATGAGTGGTGAGTCTAAGGTTTTGCTCCATAGGTGTAGCGCATGGTTTAGCACCACTCAAACCCATTTCAGAAATTAACTCCAATGTGTATTTGCGTTGGCATAGGAAGATTCCATCACGAGATCGGGCAATCTCAATCCCCAAGAAATATCGCAATGGACCTAAATCCTTGAGGTGTATCCTGGAATGAAGAAATGTCTTCAACTCCTCGATAGAGGCATCATTATCACCTGTTATTATGATGTCATCGACATACACAAGCAATAGGATTATGCAACCAGCAGTTTGTTTAATAAACAAGGAGTGGTCATGTTGCGACTGAACACAACCAGCAGCTTTCATGATGCTGGAGAACTTATGATTCCATTGCCTCGAAGCCTGTTTCAGCCCATATAATGATTTCTTTAGCAAGCAAACTTTGGACTCCCCCTGTTTTCTATAACCCAAAGGTAGATCCATATATACTTCCTCATCTAAATCTCCTTGAAGAAATGCATTCGTGACATCCATTTGGTGTAAATTCCAGCACCTAACCGCTGCCAGGCTCAACATACATCTGATGGTCACAATCTTAGCCGTGGGTGAAAATGTGTCGTGATAGTCAATGCCTTGTTGTTGTGTATATCCCTTTGCCACAAGCCTTGCCTTGAACCTATCCACGGTGCCATCAGGTTTGTGTTTAATTTTGTATACCCATTTACAACCTATTGCTTTCTTGTTGGTAGGAAGGGTAACAACATCCCAAGTATGATTAGATTCAAGGGCTGCAAGTTCCAAGTCCATAGCCTTTTTCCACCTAGGATCAGTGACAGCTTCATGATAGTATTGAGGTTCCTTTTCAGAAGAAATGGATGCCAAAAAACTTTGATAAGCTGGATGGAATCTTGAATATGTAAGATAATCTGAGATAGGATAGTTGGACTTGGCTAAATGACTGTGTGACAAGGTGGGACAGGTGTAGTCTTTAGTCCAAATAGGTGGTGCTGTCTGCCTAGATGATCTTCGAGGAAGTGGGGGGTTTTGTTCAGGAACAGCAGGTTGATAAAATGAAATTGGATCATGATCAACGGTGGGATCATGAGGAAAGATGGGAGGCTGCTGAGTAGGCGCGGAAAAGGGAAATACTCCCTCATGAAATACCACATCTCTCGAGAAGAGTATCTTATTGGTGTGAAGATTGAGCAATTTATATCCCTTTTGTGTATTCGAATATCCCAAGAATACACATGATAAAGCTCTAGGGGACAGTTTGTGCTGAACAGTTAGATTGGTAGCATAACATAAACAACCAAACACTCGGAGGTGATCAAATGATGGAACCTTATGAAATAAGATTTCATGTGGTGTTTTGTTTTCTAGGAAAGGAGTAGGACTGCGGTTAATTAAGTAGACCGCTGTCAAAACACAATCACCCCAAAACTTTAATGGAAGGGATGACTGAAATCTCAAGGCCCTAGCTATGTTTAAGATGTGTCGATGCTTACGTTCCACAATACCATTTTGTTGTGGTGTATATGGACAAGAGCTTTGGTGTACTATGCCAAGAGATTGAAACAAAACCGTGCATTCCAGCTTGAAGAAATCAGATGCATTATCAGTGCGAATAACCTTAGCTGACATGCTGAATTGGTTTTGTATGAGCAAGAAAAAATTCTTAAGAATGCGTAAGACATCAAGCTTGAAATGCATCAAAAAAACCCAAGTCCCTCTAGAAAAATCATCAACTATGGTAAGAAAATACCTTTCTCCATTGTATGTTGGTGTTTTGAACGGTCCCCAAATATCCACATGCAATAATTCAAAAGGACAAGAAGTTTTAGAAGTACTTGCATGTGGAAATCGTAGGCGGGTTTGTTTGGATTGTGGGCATATAGAGCAATGAGGCATAGAATCACATTTAGATATGAAAGGTAAAAGTTTCATTCTATCAACAGATATATGACCCAAACGTTTATGCCAAAGGGAATCACTTATTGAAGAACAAGCTAGTGCATTATCAACTGTCAATGTATTACATCGAAACTTAAGACTAGGGGCAGAATCATGAGATAATGAAGAAAAACCAGCATGTAAATCATTGGTGTTGTCCAGGTGATAAAGTCCATTGCGTTCTCTACCAATCCCCATTATCTGGCCAGTTTTGAGGTCCTGAAATACACAAAATTGGGGGTAAAATGTAACAAAACATTGCTGCTCTTTGGTGAGTTTAGAAACAGAAAGGAGATTGAATCTAAAATCAGGAATTTGCAGGACTTTGTTCAGTATAATCGAGTCTGTAAGGTGTAAAGAACCTGATTTACTAATGGAAATCTTACTACCATTAGGCAAACCAACTGTCCCAGAAGAATCAGCTATGGATTTAGAATTTTGCAAGACTAATGAATCTCCTACCATGTGCTCATTTGCCCCAGTATCAATAATCCAGGGAACCTTTGTCAATTGAGACAATAATAAGGAGCTTTTCTGCCTTGTACCTGCCATATTAACCATAGGGTCATGAGGAGATTCTGCATTGCATCTACCCAGCAGCTTTAAAATCTCAGCATATTGAGCTTGACTGAAGATTTGAGCATCACGAGCTGTTTCTGTTGGTATGCTGGATGAGTCAAATTCAACCATATTCGCATCACATTGCTGCCTGTTAGTCTTCACAGCTTTCTGAGGAATACCCTTTCCTTGAGGTTTGAACATTTTATGACCTGGAGGATATCCATTGAGCCTATAACAGGTAGCTCGCGTGTGACCGTTCCAATTACAATAGTCGCACTTGAGGATTTCCTTTTGTTGTGAGTGTCGACGATTTTGATGAGAAAAAAATACAGCAGCTGGAGCATCCACAGAGAGTATAGCTCGATGAGATTCCTCTTGAGATATTATTGAAAACGCTTGTCCTGCTGATGGTAGAGGAGTCATCATGAGGATTTGGCTTCGAATCTGAAGGTAGCTTTCATTTAATCCCATTAAAAACTGAAGAAGTCGCTGTTGATTTTCATGTTCAAGATATTTCCGAGCAGTCGCACATTCACAGGAAGGTAAAGTCACTAAGGAAGAGTATTCATCCCACAGCTGTTTCAATTTGCAAAAATAAACTGAAATGGTACTCTCTCCTTGCGTGAGCCTTCCAATTTCTCGATGCAAGGCAAAGATCCGCGATCCATTCACCTTATCAAATTGTTCCTTTAAATCAGACCACACCACAGAGGCTTCAGTGGCATATACGATACCTCGAAATATATCCTTGGAAACCGTATTAATGATCCATGACAGCACCAAAGCATTACACCTCTCCCATTGTTGCAGTGTAGGAGATCCAGTGACCGGACGCACACATGTGCCATCGATGAATCCAATTTTATTTTTCGCACGCAGTGCAATCAACATTGCGCGACTCCATACACCATAATTCTCAGTGCCTATCAATTGATCGGTGACAAGATTCATACCTGGAGTGTCCGAAGGGTGGAGAAACAACGGATCGTTGAAATTAGGATTCACGGCCATTGCAATTGGAATTGCTCTGCGCTAATCAAACCTAGCAATCAAATGGAAGACTTCGTGTGGATCAATCTCAATTGAATCCTTAAGCGAGTTGATCATTCCAATGCTCTGATACCATGTTGAATACAATAATGTGGAGGGAAAACCGTCTCGCCTTTTTATTTCTTCAATCTGCTTTTTGCTTGTAGCTTTACAGAGTATTTATACAAGAAGGAAAACGTGTTATTTCTCATAACACTTTATGCCTATATGTGTGTGTGTGTTAATGACTAATACTAATCAACAAATACTAACTAACACTGCCAAATCATATGAAATATCTCACTTTGGTTTTTTATTTCTTCTTGTCATAGCTAGTTATATCTCACATTTTCTTATATCGGTATACTGATAGGCTGAAGTTTAGAAAATTTTGATTTTCTTGATACTATAAATTAGCCATGATGTCACAACAGGAAAAAGAAAAATCAGTAGATATAAACATGACTAAGAACTCTCATAAACGAAAATATGCTTGTTTCAATGATCGTAAGCTAGAAAAAAATATGCAACGACACAAACTAAATAAGTCACAAGGTGTGTATGAGCTGGACGTAGAAAATTCTAAGGTTGACCTATTATTATGTATAGCAAGTACTCCAGATGTGCTACCTAATGTGCCGGATTGTAAATATTGTGGTGCTCGGCGCATATATGGCGAACCACCAACATTTTGTTGTTCATCGGGAGAAATAAATCTTTTATGTTCAGAAATGCCTTCTGATTTGATTCAATTGTATATTGGTAATGACGACGATGCAAAAGAGTTTAATACATGCGTTCGTAGTTACAATAACATGTTTGCTTTCACGTCAATGGGAGTACATTGTGACGAGAATTTAGCTAGAAGAAATGCTGGAATTTATACATTTCGTGTACAAGGCCAGCTTTATCATTTTATAGACCAATTAATACCGCCAGACAACAAAAATCCAAAAAACCTACAGCTGTATTTCTTTGATACTGAACACAAAACGTCAAATCGAGTGTCTGTTAATTCGAAATTTAAGGCAAGCCTTATAGAAAAATTAATCCAAATTTTAACAAAAAATCCATACGGAAAATTTTTCCGCAGTTTGTATTGTATTGAAAATTTGAACGAATTAAAAAAGGTATCCACATCGACATTTTCAAAATAATATAATCACCTACAAAATATCTTAACACCTACAAATCATTTAAATTACATTAAATGATGCCTTGTTATGCGGCATCATAGCCAAAACTTTCCAGCTTTATATATATAGCGTATCTATTTTACTCTCAGCTGCCAATTAAATATTATTGTATTATTTTTGTAAACCAAATAAAATAACAACTGCTGCGATGTTTAGTGAACTCAAACAAATCAAAAAAACAAAAAAACATTTATAATTACAAAAAAAACATACCTTCGACACCACAACATGCACACCTAACTCAGCCCCTTACACTTGTCAACAGTTAAACAGAGTTAATCTATTTTTACTGAGGTGGCTCAAAATAAGCACACATGTGTCATAGTTTATCTATGACTCACCCTAACGCATACAATTTATATAACATCATTTGCCTTCTTTTACATTACGGCTAAATATTCAAAAATCCCAACACTTTCTCCTCAAAGTTTAGAATTACTTTTTTAAATCCAACTCTAATGGAAAACAATCGTTACTGTGAATGTATCGATTGCAGCCAATGCTACTACAATTTTCTATTTGAAAAAGAAGTCGAGGAACTGATGAAAAGGCTTTTTTCGAACTCAGTATGGGCCATCATCTTCCGAAAAGCACTTAATATGGAGTCAAAGCTTTCTCTTCTAATAGACTATGCAGCCGATATCGAGACAGAACTAAATCTCAACATTATCCGCCAATCTCAGTATGTACATTGAGTAAATAGTTAAACATTTATCTTAAGTACTAATAATAGTTCATTTACAAAAAATTTAATATGGGGTTACTAAAAACTTTGAATAAAATTCAACAAAACATTTATTTATAATACTTATTTTTACCTCACTCTTTATATCAGTTTAAGTTATTTTTTTACAGTTCTAACTAACTTTTATTCATGTCATTAACATGTTGTATTTTCCCCCTAATATATCCATTGTCAACTATTTAAGTATGTAAATAAGTTACGATATTACTCACACTTACCTAATGCCTGATATGTCTAGCTCGTTCTTAATTTTGACTACATCCTACTATTTACAAGCTTTGTTTTATAGATATATTCGAAAAAAAATAAAAAAATAATATTAGTTTTCAAAATATATTAATGTTTAGACACAAATACGTTCAAATAGTTAAGTTTGCAACGATATTAAAAATTTAAACAAGCGAAATAATTTGTTCATTCTCAGTTCTTTAACATTATATACTTAAAGTTTTTAAACAATATCGTTCGCATTTATTTAACTTTTTATAATTGGATCTCAACCAAAATGCTACAAATTAACTAACTTTATTATCGGGTTTTTTTTTGCAGGTCCAACGCAACAACTGAAGACCAAGAATGAAACCAGCGCATAATACTACAAAAATAACTAAACTTTTTATGTTTTTTAAGTGCGTGCTACTCACAAAAAAACCATTGCATATATACAAATTATCATATTGTTATAATATCTACACTTTATTCCTATTCTGTAACCATACTTTAGTCGACCAACATTTTTTTTTAAATTACAGTATGTCAGTCAATATGCAACAAAAAAAAACATCATATATTGCGCAACAAATCTGGGTAAACACCTCAAATATTGAGGTTCGAACACCTAGTATATATATAAAACATGAATAAAAGTATTGTTTTTTGTCGTTTTCTGCAACTTGGTTATCGTGGAACATATTATAGATGATCATGGTATTGTACCTTGTCATATTATTTTTAAGTTATTTATTTATTTTTCTTCGAAGTTGGTTATTTATTTTAAAATCATAGTTTGCAATTTTTTTCATTATAATAAATTATTTTTTCTATGATCACATTTTTTTAGAATATATATTATATATTTTTTTAGAATATTAGAAAACATTAGAGTAAAGATTATATATTTCTAAAATAATGTTTCGCTTTTTTTTTTTAACGATTTAGCCGAAAAACCAAGGTATGATGCAAGAATGATACTAATCCACTTTGAGAGGTGTTTGAGTTGGTGGAATGTGTGAGCATTTGACCAATGATCAGGAGTTTGATTTCACATACCAACACTTTCTTGAGCGATCATGTCGCACATGTCTTGCCCAGTACAGTTTTACATTACTAGCTTATTATGCATATTATTGCATTAGTTCGGGGGTTTAATCAGTACAAATCGAAGGGAAACGATTAAGTGTTCCATCTTAATGAAAGAAAAATGCTATTAATCGAACTACTAGATGTATTAAATAGCTTCGCCAACACAAAAAATAAAGAAAACAAATTTTATTAAAGTTATATCGGACATTTTTTTATATAAATTGTGTAAAATCCAATATCGGCAAAGCATGCTAAAATAGTATTTGTGAGAAATTCATAACAAATGTGGCAAATAAAAATTTGATTAGAAAGAAAGTTGTTAGCATTTGAATAAACATACAAAATTCATCGGACTTGTTCACACAAGAAGTAGATCGATTTGAAAATCTTGAATTAATACAAAATAAATCTAGTCTAAACCAGAAAAACATAACTAACATCAATACAAAAAATATCAATAGTTGAAAAAACGAAAGAAAGTTACCAGTTGTGTGACACGCTATGTACACCACAATCAAAATTTGCAGTAAAAACACCAACAACAAAAATTTTCCAAGATCGTCAAAGAACACGAGTCTATGCATATCCGTGTGTCATTATCTCGGAAAAAAACATATTATAATAATTTTATTATAAATTTCATTGCAAATGTTTTGTTACTATTTGTAATTGAAATATTTTCCTGGAGATGATTTTAGGACAACTTTTACCATCATATAATAACTCCTTGTCATAAAAAGTGTACACTTGAAACATATTTGTGATGAATGTACCTAAAAGTAATCAAGTTAAACACCTCACATGTGAATTTGAGAATATAAGATCAATATTTTTTTTCCTAGAAATTTTGTATGGGGCATTGCATAATACATAATATTAATTAGATTTTATCAAAAAAAATATCCAATTTGACTAACATGTATTAGTTAGATCATTAGTAAATTTGAAATATCAATAAAATTATATACTAATTTTTCTTTCACTCTTTATCTTTTCAGTTTAAAGTTTACCATTTAAAGTGAAATTCTTATTTGTAAATATTAATATTTAAAAATGGTAAAAATAAAATTCAATTTCATAAGAAAATATCAAATAAAAAGAAAAACAAAAATAAAAACAATCAATCTTTCATGTTGAAAAAGAGAAAATAAGAAAGGACAAGAAAGAAGAAAAACAAAAAACAAAAAAGGCAAAAAAAATAAAGGAATAGAAAAAAGAAATAAATGGGACACATGTCATGGAACACAAAAACTCATGTAAGACAGTATCACAGATTACTTTTGTCATACAGATATTCTATTTAGGTCACACATAAAAAATAATTATTTTTAGGTCAAAAATATTATTTTTTATTGTAAATATGAGCATAATTGACTCGTTTCACGGATAAAGATTCGTGAGATCTTTTCACAATATATTTACTCCATAAAAAAATTGGCCAATCGAGGGAGTAACTCATCATGAAGTTATCAACGCTAACATTAGCATGACCAGTTAATGTCAGCATTGCAAAACTTAATCTCATGTTCATTATTGAACTGAAATTATAGAAATGCTATTGAAATATAAAATTTTTATTTTATTAAATAACTTTGTATTTAAGAAACAAAATGATTAAAACAAAATTATAAATACAAATAATTTTAAGAAAATACAATTATACATAATTAAATTTTAAAATACAATAAAAAAATTAAAAAACAAAATACGCATAATTAAATTACATATGATTAAAAAGTTGAAAATTTCCACTATGTATTATCATGTAAACTACTAATATATGGGAATGAATCCTCTACTGTGGGCATCGACTGTGCCACAAAATTTTTTTTAAAACCTTATATATATATTTTTTAATTATTTTTTTTTCATTTTTTTGGACTTTTTGTTTTAATCTTTCTTTTACTCCCACTCAAAATTTTCATTTTTAAATATTTTTTGCTCTTTTTAAAATATATTATAATTTTTTCTTTTTCTATTTTTGAACTTTTTTTTTCCTCCTTCTTATTTGTAGGACCAAGTATTTACCACATTGATGAAAATTCGATGTTTTTTGGTAGAATTAATTGCTGACGAAAACACAAATTTTTAATCTTGTTTGAGTATTGATGAAAATGGGCGAATCAAGAAAATATGAACATACAATATGTTTTACTTTCAAAACAAATGAGATAAACAAAATGTCAAAAAAAAGAGAAAGAGAAACAAAAAGTTCAAAAATGAAAAAAGAAAGAATTATAATATATTTTAAAAAGAGCAAAAAAATATTTAAAAATGAAAATTTTGAGTGGGAGTAAAAGAAAGATTAAAACAAAAAATCCAAAAAAGGAAAAAAAAAAAGAAATAAAAAATATATATAAAAGTTTTTAAAATTTTTTTTTTTGTGGCACACCATCCCTACTGTGGGGATGCCTACAGTAGAGAATCCATTCCCCTAACTTCTATCAAGTCTTTTTTTATAATTTTTCTATAATTTTTTTATTTATATATATATTCTTTTAATTTAAACATTTTTTAATATACTAAAAAAAATAAAGGCCAGCTATTGCTGGTCGTTGATTCGGACAAAAAAATTTGACCGTTAAATTTTTTTTAAAAAAAAATTTTAAAGAAAAATTGGCACTTAATCGTGCGGAGGGTCTTCGTGCAACCCACAATCTTTATCGCATGGGAATACATTTGCATGTGATATCCTCGGCCATTTGAGGCTGATGATTATAACTTAAAAGTGAAGTTTTCATCGCATACATTTTTTAGGAAAGTTTACTAGAAATATAAGAAGAAAATAAAATATTCAGTAATATAATTTCAAAAAACTAAGGGATGGTCATATGTTTGGGTAACTTCGATGATACATGTGGGGGCACTGCCCCACATGGTTTTGAATGGACAAGATTCACACATATATGTGATTTTAAAAAAATTAGTGGACCCCATGTATGTGTGGCTAAATATGAACCCTTGATTCTATCATGTGGGTAGTGCCCCTACATGTAGGATGGAATCAACCGTTTGTTTGAATAATGAATTTAAGTATCTCATAAAGCAAAATGTAACAAAGACGTAAATTCGAAAGTCAAATTATCAAAAAGAGAAGAAGATCAACTAATAAAGTGTACTAAGTTTGGAATGATGAAAAAATAGTTGCATATACTGATACGAAATAACAAAAATAATATCTATATAGGAATTATGCTATGTTCATATTCTTATTAATTCACAATTATATTATATAAATAAATACTGATAAAATTTCAAATTATGTCTATGATTATTTATTTAGGTCAAATTTCATTTTTTTTTGTTTAGAAGAACATCTTCTTCAACAATACAAAAATGGGACATTATCATTCATAATTTGTTTTGATTACTCAATAAAATGTAAGACAAATTATGTCTTGATTATTTATTTTCTTTGTTTTTTTTCATATAAGTAGAAAACCTTTTATGTGGAAATAATATTTTTGCTGAGATGTAAGCGGGGGAAATATAACAAAGAAGATATGAATAAAGATGTAAACGAATCGAACCAAGCAGAATAAGGGGAAAAAAATTCAGGTTCAATTCGTTAGTAGTTAAAATTTCTACATCTAATTGAACATGTAAATTGAAGCTCTTGACCAAATGTTTCAGTAGTTAAATATTTTTATTATTGTTTTTAAATTTTTATACCAAAAATTAAAAGATATTTTCTTAAGTTTTGTTTTAAATATATACGTTCTTAAAAAAAGAGTTTTTTTTTTAATTCAGCAAACATAATTAGAGAAATTATTAATTATCGAATTAATACATGGATTTTCCGAAAAATTATGATCTCGTTAATTTATCGAAATTATTACTTTAGACACACTAGCACTAGTCGAGACCGAGGAAAAAATCATTTTAGAAAAATTATTAATTATCAAATATTAATTTATAGATTTTTATTTTATATAATAATAAATAAAAATCTATTACAAATTTTTTTTAAAAAAAAAGAAAAAATTAAATAGCCAGCGTGTCAAAGACCAAAAGCCTTTTATTTTAGTTCTAAACAATGAAGCATATATCAGTTGGAAAACTTGTTTTTAATTTTTCGTGTTATTCAATTTAAAAAAAGAAGAAGAAGCACTAAAAACATTTACAAAAAAATATAAAAACTAAATTAGTAATATTTAATTAGAAAAATATTCCTGAAAATTATCCAATGGGGGACGACTCAACTTTCCATTATTGGTCTGCTGCTCAAACAATGACCACTCAAAGTGCGCATCACTCAATTATTGGGCAAGAAATCAAAGATTGATTGAATTTGGGCACTGAGAAATTATCAGAGATCAGCAATGGCAGCTTATGCATCTCTTCTCTCTCTCGGACATACTCTTGACCAGATATTGCAACACCCACCGCGCCAAATGGATGTTCTTGCCAAAGCCCAGATCGATTCTTTGCTCGAAAATCTCACTCTCCTGCGAGATTTTCTTGAAGATTTTTCGCTGATAAGCGGGGACGAGATTCAGGCATTGGAGGAAAAAATCGCAAGATCAGCATATGCAGCGGAATATATAATCGAAAGTCGTGCGGTGGATCAAATTCTTGAAGATTCTGAAGCTGGAAGTGAAAGGAGCTGCTCCACTTTGTTCTGTCAAGATTTGCAGAAAGTAATAGAAGAATTCAGTTCTATGAAGAAAGATGCGATGAAGATCGAGAAAACTGAAGGGATCGAAATCGTGCAGCAGCAAACAAAAGCTGCGACTGCTGCTTCTTTCCTACGAGGTGCATCTGATAGAAAAAATACTATGGTGGGATTTCATGAAGATTTGAATCAAATAATGGAGACACTCACCGGGGACGAATCAAATCTCCAAATTCTCTCCATCGTCGGGATGGGTGGCATCGGTAAGACTACACTCGCGAAAAATGTTTTCGACAATCCATTAATCAAGCAGCACTTTGATCTTCAAGCTTGGGTTACAATATCTCTACAATATAGTGTGCGCGAAATCCTTTTAGGCCTATTAAAAGAGATTGGAGGTGAAGAAATCACTCAAAAGAATGATGATGAATTAGGATTACGTCTACATAGAAGTTTGTTTGATAGAAGATATGTCATTGTAATGGATGACATGTGGAGTATCGATGTTTGGGATGGCATAAAGAGGTTCTTTCCGGATAATAACAATGGTAGTCGAGTCTTGGTCACCACGAGACTATCGAATGTTGCTGATAATTTTTTCTCGTGTACCCCTCATCAACTACATTTGTTAGACGAGGATCAAAGTTGGGCTTTGTTTTGTGACAAGGTGTTTGGACAAGAAAGTTGCCCTTGTGAATTGGAGAAAGTAGGAAAGAAGATTGTGAGAAATTGTGGAGGACTTCCTCTAGCCGTTGTTGCTATTAGCGGACTTCTTGCAAAGTCTAGTCGAACAGTTGAATATTGGGAGCATGTTGCTAACGATACACATGAGGCATTAAATAAGGGAGGTGATGGGCTCTGTTTGGAGATATTATCTTTAAGTTATAAGCACTTACCTGTTCACCTAAAACCATGTTTCCTTTATATGGCAATATTTCCGGAGGATCATAAGATTAAAATTTCGAAGCTCGTTAAATTATGGGTTGCGGAAGGGATTCTTAAACCGATGAGTTCTAGAAGTTTGGAGGAAATTGCAGAGGATAATTTAAAAGATTTAATAGATAGAAATCTGATTCAGGTTCATGATTTCGGGTCTAGAAACAAAATCAAAACTTGCACCATCCATGATCTCCTAAGAGACCTATGCCTCAGGGAAGCTCAAAAGGAGAAATTTCTTCGTGTCACTATGATGGATGGGCTGGACAATCACAGCAAAATCATCGATAATAATCGTCGGCTTATTATTCAGCGAAGCTCCGACGAAAAGTTATGCCGACAACAGGTCTTCGATGCCATGAATTCTGCATTATGTACCCGTTCATTGATATGTTGGAAATCAAATTACATATCTATAAAGCTGCCAGTTTGTTTTAGACTGCTAAGAGTACTCAACATGGATGATTTCTACTCCTTTGAAGAAATTCTACAACTTGTCAACTTGAGATACATTTATTTCGCTGCTTCATTGAATCTAAATCTGTTGAATCCTTTAGAATCTCTATCCCTACTATGGAATCTGCAGACTATCATCATTGCTGGTACTTTGAGCGACTTTGTGAAGCCAACACATCTACCGGCTGAAATATGGGAAATGCCGCAACTCAGACATCTAAAAATGGGACATGGAGACTTTTATTTGCCTGATCCTCCGAGCACCAACAGCAAAAATGGGAGGCGAGATATTCTTGTTATGAAAAACCTGCAAACACTCTATAAAATAAGGAATTTCAGGTGCACGGATGAGGTTGTTCGCAGAATGCCAAACTTAAAAAAACTGGGAATCACTTACTGGAGATTCCCCAGTGGCTTTGGATGGGATCACTATGAAGTTTACAATCTTTCCAATTTACATAATCTCGAATCACTTTTGTTAAACGGTTACAAGAATGTGCTGCGAAATCTCTGTTTTCCACAATCGCTCAAGAAGTTGACTTTGGAAAACTGCCGAGTGCCTTGGGAAGATTTGACAGTGGTCGGCACACTGCCCCATCTCGAAGTTCTCAATTTGATAGATAATGCAGTCAGAAGGCGTGAATGGAATCCCGTGGAAGGAGAGTTTCTTGAATTGAAGTCCTTAAAAATTTTTTCTACAGATCTTGTGGAGTGGACAGCAGACAGCTCTCACTTCCCACGCCTTGAGAAACTCATACTCGGGTATCTTGAATTCTTAAAGGAAATCCCAGATGGTATTGGAGAAATACAAACACTTCGATCGATTTTATTAGTATCCTGTAGCGATTCAGTCTATTCTTCTGCAGAGAAAATACAAGAGGAACAACTGGAGCTTGGAAATTATGAATTCCAGGTTAGTATTAATGGTGCAGACAGAAAGAAGCACTCGGTTGGCTGATTAGTGCATTCGATGTGTAAGAAATTGCTCAACTTTCATTGACAAAGTTGCTAAGATAAACACTTCTAGATGATAGATGAGTGCGATTTATGTTGTATCAATATTGTTATCAAAGTTGTCCATGGCGTAGGTGAGTTGGTAAGATCTGAGGTGACTTGTGTTATTATTCTTAACGTCGCATGATAAATTCTCGCGTAGAACATTTTCTCACTGAATTATTGTAGAGTATGCTCTGAGTCGTATCTCTGCTTACTAATGCATATCTCTCGTTTTACCTTTTCGTCCGGATCAAAGGACTAGGGGGAAAAAAAATTGTTATCAAAGTTGTTGGATTTTAGCACAAGGACACTTGGGGGAATTTTGTTGTTGATTATTGTATTAATTTGGTTATTTATAACATAATATTTGATTTAAATGTAAAAATGTAATTTTGATTAAATATTAGAGTTAATCTTTTTTTTTAATTTAAAGTTGTTATTAGAGATTTAAAAAAAAATTAAAATGTAATGGAAACATATATTTATTTACACGCAAAAAATAGTTCATTTATTTGCATTATGTTAAAATTGATTGCTTTAGATGTCGATCTTTTC
The DNA here is from genome assembly GCF_012295235.1 of Primulina huaijiensis. NCBI lineage: Eukaryota > Viridiplantae > Streptophyta > Magnoliopsida > Lamiales > Gesneriaceae > Primulina > Primulina huaijiensis. The sequence goes on along the minus strand of NC_133309.1, from coordinate 24,268,165 downwards.
CACTATTTGTTAATATAAAAATGGTTAGTGAAGTATATTTTATACTTTTTTTTTTAAATCTCATTCTCATTCTATTATTAGTTCGGTATTTATATTATTTTTTTCAACAAATAATTATATACGTACTAAAGAAAAATAATTATTATTTTTCAATAATTTTATTATTTTTGGATTTTAGTTCACTGACTTTTAAATTTTTTATCTCGGTGCATTATCGTTTCATTTTTTTATTATTTTGGTTTATTTTATGATGAAATAACCAATTTTTGTCGGAAAAAATTGACTAGATAGACAATGACTAAATTTGATTTGGAAACAAATTTAGATTTTATTTTGTTATAAATAAAAAATAATCTCTATCCCAACTATGGAATCTGCACACTGTTAGCATTGCTGGTGTGATGCCAAAAAATCTACCTGAAGAAATATGGGAAATGCCACAACTCAGGCATCTAAAAAGGGAAGAAGGATTCTTTAATTTGCCTGATCCTCCGAGCACCAACATAAAAAATGGCAGGGCAGATATTATTATTCTGGAAAACCTGCAAACACTCCATAAGATAAGGAATTTCAGGTGTACAGATGAGGTAGTTCACAGAATCCCAAACTTAAAAAAACTGGGAATTACTTACAAGCCATTCTCCAGTGGCATTGGATGGGATTACCATGAAGTTTACAATCTTTCCATTTTACATAATCTGGAATCACTTATCTTTGACAGTTACGAGAATGTGCTGCGAAATCTCCGCTTTCCACAATCTCTCAAGAAGTTGACTCTGGAAAGGTGCGGAGTGTCTTGGGAAGATTTGATGGTGGTTGGTTCACTGCGTCATCTTGAAGTTCTTGATTTGATGCATTATGCAGCTAAAGGGCGTGAATGGAATCCTGTAGAAGGACAATTCCTTGAATTGAACTTACAGATCTTGTGGAGTGGAAAGCAGACCGCTCTCACTTTCCTGGCCTTGAGAAACTGGAACTTCGGTGTCTTAGAAGCTTAAAGGAAATCCCAGAAGATATTGGAGAAATACCAACACATCGATCAATTTCATTAGTACTCTGTAGTGAATCAGCCTATTCTTCTGCAAAGAAGATACAAGAGGAACAACAAAACCTTGGAAATTATGAACTTCTGGTTCAGGTTCCTGTTAGCTGGGGTACCAGACGAGATGATTGCTGTAATTTATAAATTAAATAAAGATCTATCTTTTGAAATCAAATAATTTTTTTTATGTTTTTCCTTGGATGCTTACATTGTTTTTTTCCTTGGAATTCCTCTTGATTGTCACTTGATTGTCATTAACATTGTATAAAGCATTTCTCGTCGTTTATTGTTTATGGTTGCTATTTTCATGTTTATTATGGTTTGTGTCCTATCGTTTTATTGCCTGCATTTTCCCCTTGGTTATGCGTACTCATGGTTGTATTTTTTCCCTCAGTTCTTGCATTACAATTACAATGATAGTCAATTTTTGTTATTTACTTTGATGCATTGCTTAAAAGTATATCAAATTATTATATATACATTTAGGTGTAATTGTGTCGTTACAAAATCCTTGCTCTGCATTAAGAAGTTGATAACACTTCGACGAAGCACTAGAGTTACTTTATCAGTTGGTTAGTTATATATGCTGACTTCCCCTTGGTTGTTGATCTTGCAAAGAATCCCTCATTTTTCGACTTCTCACTACTGAAGACTATTTTCGAAAACTCGTAGTTCCTGAGATATGTGATGTCGTCCAGATTGTTGCAGAATTGATTGTACAAAACCAACGGGAGTATATTCACAAGAAGTGTGGTCAGATATTTCTTCAATTTTTGCAAGGCTACCATATTTCCGAAAAGCGATTGCGACAACATCTTTATTTCTTACTTGGGCATATGACGTGAAAAAAATGACTGATAGTATTTTGTTTGAGTGTGTGTTTTAAGAGAAGATGTCCCGGAGATGCTCCATGCTATCATAAAGAAATTTCCCCTCATAAGATAGTAGATGAACAATCTCAAACATTTTCATTCATTTGGTTGTTTCGTTGGCCAATGATAAAGATAGCAAAGTTCGTTCTATGACTGCTGCGGCTTCGATAAAATGTCTTATTGGCCATGTGAGTGCACATTCTCTTGGCTCCATTTCTTGAGTAAAGCGAGTCTTGGTACCTTGGTGGTAAACAGAATCTGTGGGGTGCGGCAGCAAGGGTAAGATTAAGCAATTGTTATTGTTTTGATGTGCTTTCCATGTAAAAATTATGTTCACTCATTTTTTTTTAATGTCCCTTTATGAAACCTATTGGCGTCCTCATTGTGTTCCCACAATATGTGGTCAGGAGCAAGAAAGCAATATTTACTGGTTATTCTATTGATAACTCCCTTCTTCATCTTTTGATGGTTTATGCCGTTTTCTTCTTGAAATATAGTCATGCATGGTTTTAGTAATGGACAATTCTGTGTTATTTTGTTGTGCTCGAGTATATATCTCTTCTTATCTCTCGAATTCATTTCTCTTTAGCTGAATGACACTCATGCCTGTTTAACTGCTGATAATCGGATTAGGATTCAACATTCCACTGTTAATGTGTATTGTGTGTAAATATGTCTTCATCACGTGAATTGAATCCTTCCTTACTCTTCAAGTACTGGATTGAAATGCTTGAGTTCGCATATCCAGCTCTTCAACTTCATTTCCTGTTGCACATTACGGTATTATTCGAACCATAGTCTATCTCATACTACTGATCATGTAAATGAGCTGGACGATTCGGGTAGGAGTCGAACTGGTCCGAGCTTGTAAAGCGCCGCCCATCAATTAACCCAGCAGGGGAAGGAATATTTCTTTTTGTTTTGCCTGGAAGTGAAGCGAAGTCATCTCATTCCTGACTAAAACCATCAATAAAATTCAGAAAAGAAAGTTCACATTTTGTACAAAGTTTGTGAAGGGTATACTGGAAAAAGTTGTTTCATGTGACTGTTGTTTCTCCCAGATTAACTCATTGCATATTAACTCGTTTTGATATGTATTGGCTGACTTTTTCTTTTTTAGCATGCCGAATGATCTGAAACAGTTAGTACTCGAGGATCGCGAAAGCATTAGAGTAATCATGGGGAACCATTTAATTCATTCAAGTTTACAAACTAGTAAGGAAAAATCTCAAAGGAAAGTGGGACAAGAGCAACCAAGCATCGGAACAATAAGAGCAGGAAAATCATGTCCATGAAAATGGGAAGATGGATGCATTAAGATCATGAAAATGCATGGGGTGGCACATATTCTACAATTAACAACAAATATCAGGGTAAATTTCCACCACTCATCATGAGCAGAGATTGAGTCAGGGGACGGTTGGATGCGATCGCTCCCGTCAATTTTTTAATTTAATTGATTAGGGTTCTAAAATTAAGTATATTTTTTCACCTTCCCTCGTAATATTCATTCTTGACCTCTCTAAATTATTAAAAAAATTTTTGCCCCACCAACTTCCATTTTCTGGCTCCGTCCATGCTCATCAGTTGTCGATTCTACCAAGTTACTCGAAACTAGGTGGGAGATTATGTCATTGGTGAGCTATCAAGATGGACGAAATGGTTTAACTGTTACAAATCAATGCATTTCCTGAAAATTTGAAAAATTAACTAAATTATCATACATTTTAGGGAAAAAATTCTTTGGCTTTATTATTTTATATCCATTATTCATTTCAAATCATTTGACAATTAAAATACAAAGAACTGAATATTAAAGTTTACAAATAAAATATATCTCTATAATTAATACAACAGATTTTCCTTAACAAATACAATATATATAAATTTTTTTATCATAATGTATTAACTTAAAATATTTGAGAAATTCAATATTCTTTAAAAAAAATTGTTCGCGTGTCAAAGATCACAAGCCTTTTATTTAATTTTTAGTTTGAAATTTCGTATTATCTAATATTCTAATATCTATATATAAATAAATAAATATAAATAATAAATATAAATATAAATATATTTATATTTTCTATATAAAAGCATGAATAAAAATTAAATTGTGTTTTTACTTTTGTATCCTTGATATTTTTTAATTCCCGATATTACCCATTGATGATTGTTCTTTTGTCTTTTGGTGTTCCTGATAATTTCAAGCCAACTCATCGTATTCTAAAGATAAGAATATGTTCATCAATATTCATCATAATATTTATTGTTTGGATTTAATGTTATATTACATTTTTAATATGAATTAATGTTATCTTGTATTTATTGTTATGTATGTATTTTTTCTCTTGAGTGCATATGGTAGAATAACTGAATACTAGTAAATCAAATGATTGGATGAGAGCCAAATGGTCATTTTACTCAAATGAATTATTGGACATGAAACGGTGTGCGAACGTTAGTGTAAATTATAATATGCATAGGAAAAACAATATAGAAAAAGATATATTTTTTAATATAAATAAATACAAAATAGATTGTTTACTAATTATTAAGGTTAAATAATAGTTATACAAACTTAATAATTATATCAAATTAATATTACTCACTTTTTATTAGCTAAAAATAAACATTTTCGAATCCATTAACAATGTAACATGCAATTTTTCAACCAAAAACAAATTGATTGTGTCTAATATTCTACTGTCATAATTATTTTTTCCTCCCCTCAATTAATCGTGCATGAATAAATATATTATTATATTATTTCCATCATTTATAAATCCTCTTAAATATTTCGTTCTAATTATTAACACTAAATATAATTACTTAATTTATATTATTCAAAATTTATGTATATATATAAATTATCACGTCCAGCTTCAGAATTCTCAAGATTTATTGTGATTTTCTAATCACAATAAATCTTTAACATAATTTATAGATGAAAAAATGATGACTAAACATCTTGATTTAGTTGTGTTAATCATAAAATGTGTTTGAGATATATTTCCAAGAGCCCTTCTCGACACATTATCTTTTTATTTTTGATTATTTTGGTATATTTTCTGTGAAATAACCAATTTTTGTCGGAAAATGTTGACTAGATAGACAATGACTACATTTGATTTGGAAAAAAATTTGAGATTTTATTTTAAAACAAAAAATCATATGTCCAATTTGAAAATTTGTTTTTCAATTTTCGTATTATTCAATTAAAAAACCCAAAGAATATTTAAAAAGAAATATAAAAATTAATAATTAGAAAAAATAATCCTGAAAATTATCCGTACGGGGCTGAATTATTGGGCTTGCAATGATCAGTCAAAGTGGATGATACTGAAGTCAAATAGTCAACGCTAATGCATAGAAATCACAGGTTGAGAAATCATCAGTGATCAACAATGGCAGCTTATGCATCTCTTCTTTCTCTCGGACATATTCTTGACCACTTAATTCAACTCCCACCGCGCCAAAGGGCTGTTCTTGACTATGCCCAGATCCGTTCTCTGCTTCAAAATATCACTTTCCTGCAAGATTTTCTTGAAGAATTTTCGCTGACAAGGGGGGACGAGATTCAGGAATTGGAGGAAAAAATCGCAAGATCAGCATATGCAGCGGAAGATATCATTGAAAGTTATGCGCTGGATCAAAATCTTGAGGATTCTGAAGCTGGAAGTCAAAGGAGCTCCCTTCTGTTCTATCAAGATTTGCAGAAAGTGATAGAAGAAATTATTTCTATGAAGAAAGATGTGATGAAGATTAAGCAAACTGAAGGGATAAAATTTACGCAGCAGCCAAGAAAAGCTGAGACTGCTGGTTCTTCCCTACGAGGTGCGTCTAACAGAAAGAATACTATGGTGGGATTTGATGAAGATTTGATTCAAATAATGGAGACACTCACTGGGGACGAATCAAATCTCCAGATTCTCTCCATTGTTGGGATGGGAGGCATCGGCAAGACTACCCTCGCTAAAAATGTTCTCGAAAATCCATTAATTGTGAACCACTTTGATCTTCATTCTTGGGTTACAATATCTCAACAATATAGTGTGCACAAAATCCTTTTAAGCCTATTAAAAGAGATTGGAGTTGAAGAAATCACTCAAGAGCATGATGATGAATTAGGATTAAGTCTACATAAAAGTTTGTTTCATAGAAGATATTTCATTGTCATGGATGACATATGGAATATCCAGGTTTGGGATGACATAAAGAGGTTCTTTCCGGATAATAACAATGGTAGTCGAGTCATGATCACTACGAGACTATTAAATGTGGCTGATAATTTTTGCTCGTGTACCCCTCATCAACTACATTGTCTAGACAAGGATCAAAGTTGGGCTTTGTTTTGTGACAAGGTGTTTGGAAAAGAAAGTTGTTGCCCTCCTGAGTTAGAGGAAGTAGGAAAGACAATTGTCAGAAATTGTGGAGGACTTCCTCTAGCCATTGTTGCTATCAGTGGGCTTCTTGCAGAGTCCAGCAAAACAGTCGAGTATTGGGAGTATGTTGCTAATGATACAAAGGCAGCATTAACAATGGGAGGTGATGGACTCTGTTTTGAGATATTATCTTTAAGTTATAAACACTTACCCGTTCGTCTAAAACCATGTTTCCTTTATATGGCAATATTTCCAGAAGACTGTGAAATTAGTATTTCGAGGCTTGTTAAAATATGGGTTGCAGAGGGGATTCTTAAACCAATAAGATCTAGAAGTTTGGAGGAAATTGCCGAGGATAATATAAAAGATCTGATAGATAGAAATCTCATTCAAGTTCATGGTTACGGGTCTGCCAACAAAATCAAAACTTGCACCATCCACGATCTCTTAAGAGACCTATGCCTTAGGGAAGCTCAAAAGGAGAAGTTTCTTCGTGTCGTTACGATGAGTAGCCTCAACAGTAGTCCTACAAGCATCTATAATGAGCGCCGTCTTGTTATTCATCAAAGCTCCAAGAAAGTTAAATATCGAAGACAGATATTTGATGCATCGCGTACCCGTTCATTGATATGCTGTGAATTAAAATCGACATCTACAAAGCTGCCTCTCAGGTTTAAACTGCTAAGAGTACTCGACACGGACAATAAGTACTCTCACAAAAAAATTCTACGATTTGTTAACTTGAGATACATTGCTTTCAAGGCTAAGTCGTTTCCAACTCTGTTGAATCCTTTAGGATCTCTATCCCTACTTCGGAATCTGCAGACTGTTATTATTGCTGGTATTTCGAGTGAAACACCAGTGAATCTACCAGCTGAAATATGGGATATGACACAACTCAGGCATCTAAGAAATGAAGATGGAGACTTTTATTTGCCTGATCCTCCGAGCACCAAGAGAGAAAAAGGCTGGGGAGATTTTTTTGGTTTAAAAAATCTGCGGACGCTCTATAAGATAAGAAATTTCAGGTGTACCGATGAGGTTATTCGTAGAATCCCAAACATAAAAAAATTGGGAATCAATTACAGAGATTTTGCCCGAGGCTACGGATGGCAGTACCATGAAGTTAACAAACTCGTCCATTTATGTAATCTTGAATCACTTTTCTTAGAGTGTGACAAGGATGTGTTACATAATTTCTGCTATCCCCATTCGCTCAAGAAGTTGACTTTGAGCTACTGCAGAGTGTCTGGGAAGATTTGACATTAGTTGGTTTGTTGCCTCATCTTGAAGTTCTCAAATTGAAAAACTATGCCGCCCTGGGGGCTAAATGGAATCCAGTGGAAGGAGAATTCCTTCAATTGAAGTCCCTACAAATCGAAAACACCAATCTTGAAGAGTGGATAGCAGACAGCTCTCACTTCCCACTCCTTGAGAATCTTGCACTTAGACATGTCAGAAACTTGAAGGAAATTCCATATAGTATTGGAGAGATACCAACACTTAAAACAATTTCATTGGAAGGATGTAGTGATTCAGCTAATTCTTCTGCAAAGGAGATACAAGAAGAACAACAGAACCTTGGAAATGATGACCTCCGGGTTCATGTTCACGTTTGGCGCAGCTGGAAGCAATTGAAACAAACCTTGGACGGAAAGAGGTTATTTTCAATCAATAAAATATGATGGAGAGGAGCTAGAGGATCAATTGTCTTCGAGCATACAGATACTTTGTAATTTCTTATTTTTGGTGAAAGTTTTGTTGATGGATTTCATGTAGGCATCAACTTTTCAGTATCATGTTGATTGATTGTGTTGTCTGATGTTCTTGATTGTATATCTACTGTAGATGGTTTTCCCATGATCAGATTTTATTCAAATCCAAAAATTCTTGAATTATATTTGATGGATTTGTAATTGTTGTAATCCATCTCTGTCTAGTCATGATAATTCTTTATTATCGCATATATATATTGATAAGCCGAATGCGAAGACTAGACAAAGCTAAATAAAAGAAAAAAAAAAGTTCTTTCTCCCCCTGTATTTTACTTTATGTCCATTATTCATTTCAAATAATTTGACAACTAAAATTTTACGACTAAAAATATAAAGACTAGATATTAAATGTTACCAAAGAAAACATATATCAATAATTAATATATACAATACACATAGTGTATAAATTATATTACATCCAAGGAAAACATATATCAATAATTAATATATATAATACACATAATGTATAAATTATATTACATTGAATTTTAATGTTTAACTAAATAAAATATCATGAAAATAATTAATTAGTCGCAAACTAATAATCTCTTCTCGACTTATTTCTTTAACAATATTTAACAACAACAGAGGTGTGTTCCCACGTGCACGTGTCTTTTCTTAGTTCTTAAAAAAAGAGCTTTTTTTATTCAGCAAACATAATTAAAGAAATTATTAATTATCGAATAAATACATGGATTTATCGAAAAATTATGATCTCATTAATTTATCAAAATTATTAATTTAGACGCATTAGCCCTAGTCGAGACCTTGAAAAAAAAATCATTTTAGAGAAATGATTAATTATCGAATATTAATTTATAGATTTTTATTTTATATAATAATAAATAAAAATCTATTACAAATTTTTTTTAAAAAAAAAGAAAAAATTAAATAGCCAGCGTGTCAAAGACCAAAAGCCTTTTATTTTAGTTCTAAACAATGAAGCATATATCAGTTGGAAAACTTGTTTTTAATTTTTCGTGTTATTCAATTTAAAAAAAGAAGAAGAAGCACTAAAAACATTTACAAAAAAATATAAAAACTAAATTAGTAATATTTAATTAGAAAAATATTCCTGAAAATTATCCAATGGGGGACGACTCAAGTTTCCATTTTGGTTGGCTGCTTTAACAATGACCACTCAAAGTGCGGATCACACAATTTTTGAGCAAGAAATCGCAGATTGATTGGAATTTGGGAGCTGAGAAATTATCAGTGATCAGCAATGGCAACTTATGCATCTCTTCTCTCTCTCGGACATATTCTTGACCACTTTCTGCAACACCCACCGCGCCAAATCGATGTTCTTGACAAAGCCCAGATCGATTCTTTGCTCGAAAATCTCACTTTCCTGCGAGATTTTCTTGAAGATTTTTCGCTGATAAGGGGGGACGTGATTCAGGCATTGGAGGAAAAGATCGCTAGATCAGCATATGCAGCGGAAGATATCATTGAAAGTCGTGTGGTGGATCTAATTCTTGGAAATGCTGAAGCTGGAAGTGAAAGGAGTGGGATATTTAGTTATTTCAACATTTTTTTAAAGAAAGTGACCCTCCCGTTTGTATATAGTAGCTCCACTCTTTTCTATCAAGATTTGCAGAAAGTGATAGAAGAAATTATTTCTCTGAAGGAAGATGTGATGAAGATTAAGGAAACTGAAGGGATCAAAATCATGGAGCAGCCAAGAAAAGCTGCGACTGCTAGTTCTTTCGTACGAGGTGCATCTGATAGCAAGAATACCATGGTTGGATTTGATGAAGATTTGAATCAAATAATGGAGACACTCACCGGGGACGAATCAAATCTCCAGATTCTCCCCATTGTTGGGATGGGAGGCATCGGCAAGACTACCCTCGCGAAAAATGTTTTCGACAATCCATTAATTGTATGCCACTTTGATCTTCAAGCTTGGGTTACAATATCTCAACAATATAGTGTGCACGAAATCCTTTTAGGCCTATTAAAAGAGATTGGAGGTGAAGAAATCACTCAAAAGAATGATGATGAATTAGGATTATGTCTACATAGAAGTTTGTTTGATAGAAGATATTTCATTGTGATGGATGACATGTGGAGTATCGAGGTTTGGGATGCCATGAAGAGGTTCCTTCCGGATAATAACAATGGTAGTCGAGTCTTGGTCACCACGAGATTATCCAATGTTGCTGATAATTTTTTCTCGTGTACCCCACATCAACTACATTTGTTAGACGAAGATCAAAGTTGGGCTTTGTTTTGTGACAAGGTGTTTGGAAAAGAAAGTTGTTGCCCTCCTGAGTTAGAGGAAGTAGGAAAGACAATTGTGAGAAACTGTGGGGGACTTCCTCTAGCCATTGTTGCTATTAGCGGACTTCTTGCAAAGTCTAGTCGAACAGTTGAATATTGGGAGCATGTTGCTGATGACACACACGCTGCATTAAATAAGGGAGGTGATGGGCTCTGTTTTGGGATATTATCTTTAAGTTATAAGCACTTACCTGTTCACCTAAAACCATGTTTCCTTTATATGGCCATATTTCCAGAAGACTTTGAGATTCGCGTTTCAAGACTCGTTAAATTATGGGTCGCGGAGGGGATTCTTAAACCCATGAGTTCTAGAAGTTTGGAGCAAATTGCAGAGGATAATTTAAAAGATCTAATAGATAGAAATCTGATTCAGGTTCATGATTACGGGTCTAGAAACAAAATCAAAACTTGCACCTTCCATGATCTCCTAAGAGACCTATGCCTCAGGGAAGCTCAAAAGGAGAAATTTTTTCTTGTCAATGGGCTCGACAATCAAAGCAAAATCATCGATAATAAGCGTCGGCTTATAATGCAGCGAAGCTCCGACGAAAAGTTATGCCGACAACAGGTCTTTGATGCCAGGAATTTTGCATCATGTACCCGTTCATTGATATGTTGGGAATTAGAATCCACATCTATAAAGCTGCCAGTTTGTTTTAGACTGCTAAGAGTACTCAACATGGATGATTTCTACTCGTGCGAAGAAATTCTACAACTTGTCAACTTGAGATACATTTATTTCGATGCTTCATCGAATCCAAATCTGTTGAATCCTTTAGAATCTCTATCCCTACTATGGAATCTGCAGACTATCATCATTGCTGGTACTTTGTGTGGCTCTGTGACACCAACAAATCTACCGGCTGAAATATGGGAAATGCCGCAACTCAGACATCTAAAAATGGAACAAGGAGACTTCTATTTGCCTGATCCTCCGAGCACCAACAGCAAAAATGGGAGGCGAGATATTATTGTTATGAAAAACCTGCAAACACTCTGTACAATAAGGAATTTCAGGTGCACGGATGAGGTTGTTCACAGAATGCCAAACTTAAAAAAACTGGGAATCACTTACTGGCGATTCCCCGGTGGCTTTGGATGGGATCACTATGAAGTTTACAATCTTTCCAATTTACGTAATCTCGAATCACTTATATTTGGCAGTTATGAGAATGTGCTGCGAAATCTCTGCTTTCCACAATCGCTCAAGAAGTTGACTTTGGAAAACTGCCGAGTGCCTTGGGAAGATTTGACGGTGGTCGGCTTACTGCCTCATCTCGAAGTTCTCAATTTGATGGATAAAGCAGTCAAAGGGCGTGAATGGAATCCCGTGGAAGGAGAGTTTCCTGAATTGAAGTCCTTAAAAATTTTTTCCACAGATCTTGTGGAGTGGACAGCAGACAGCTCTCACTTCCCACGCCTTGAGAAACTCATACTCGGGTATCTTGAATTCTTAAAGGAAATACCAGAAGGCATTGGAGAAATACCAACACTTCGATCGATTTTATTAGTATTCTGTAGCGATTCAGTCTATTCTTCTGCAGAGAAAATACAAGAGGAACAACTAGAGCTTGGAAATTATGAATTCCAGGTTCGTATTAATGGTGCAGACAGAAAAAAATACTCGGTTGGCTTATTAGCGCAGTCGACGTGGAAGAAATTGCTCAACTTTCATTGACAAAGTTGGTAAGATAAACGCGTCTAGATGATAGATGAGTGTCACCAGAGTTGTCCGATCGCATTGTCGAGTCGATAAGGTTTGAGGTGACGTGAATTGTTATTCTTAATGTCAGCATAATCAATTATCGCGTAGAACATTTTCTCACTGAAATATTGTGAGGTATATTCTGAGTCGTATCGCTGCTTGCTCATGCATATTTCTCGTTTTACCTTCTCGTCTGGATCAAAAGACTTAGGGAAAACAAAACAAAAAATGGTTATCAAAGTTGTTGGATCTTAGCACAAGGACACTCGGGGGAATTTTGTTGATGATTATTGTATTAGTTTGATTTAACCTGGATCTAACATTACAGGTGATAATAATCATGTATTCATTAAAAATTTTAAAATCATCATAAACAATGAACAATATAGTAAGCCCTAACTATATTTACCTAGAAATAATTAGGAGAGTTTAGTTTGTATTCAAATGAAAAAGGTCTAGAGCGCAAAGCATGTTACAAAATAATTATTTTTAATTGTATTCAAATACTATTAATTATCTCGATCCATCATTATTTTAGTTTACAAAATAGAAACTTAACGCAATTTATATTGAATTTTGTAACACACGTGCATCACAAATTTTGGATATTTTGGAACTCTCTTGTTTTGTGTGTATAGTTCTATCGAAAAAATATATATTATAAAATGTTACTGAAATTTGATATCTACCACTGGATTAAGATGATATTGATCATGAGTAGATCTCTTGTGAGACGGTCTCACGAATCTTTATTTTTGAGACGGATCAACCCTACCGATATTCACAATAAAAAATAATACTTTTTTTTCATGGATGACCCAAATAAGAGATTCGTCTCACGAAATTGATCCGTGAGACCGTCTCACAAGAGTTTTTGTGCTTGATCATTTATTGTCGTAGGAGACTTGTAAAAAATAATGTAGAATGTTATGAAAACTTGATCTCTAACCTTGGATTATGATGATCTAGACCATTTATTATTGTAGGAGACTAGTATATATAGGTAGACACGCAGATCAAAATAGGGATTAAGCAAATGTCCCCTTATGAATGTCGGTATTGTGAATAAATAAAGGCAATACAAATCCAAAGCAAATTCATTACAATTTTCTTTTTGCCAAGTTAGTGGTTGGAGATCAAATTGTAAATAATTAGCTTGATGACAAGGTATGATTTGCTCTCTTCCTACAAAATTTTAGTCAGTTTATGGCTCTTATTTCTATAGAATCCATAGTTGGCTGGTTGCTAATAGTATGACTCTGCTAAGAAATTCATACTAAGAAATTGAACTTTGTATAAGCTTCATGGGATCTAACATGCTTCAGGATAGAAAGGGATTGAGGCATGAAGAATCTCCTTACGTAGGTTATCTTATAATATAACAGTGTTGACGCAAATAAGTAATTTAACACAAATTTTTATTTGCGCTTGAACACTTGATTACCTCCTATCTTGAATAACATAATACTTGTGACTAGGCACACACGTTGTGTGTGTAATATAAGACATGAATATTATATATTACTCATATTTTGTTTCTCAAATTTTGATTTTGTTATGATATTTACAAAATTAAATATGATATGAGATTTAGTAAAATAATTTTTCTATAATAATGAATATGAAAATTTAATAACAATCTTAAACCCCAGACCCTAAACCTTTTTGGATGTTTTTTTTTTTGGTTAAAAAAACCCTAAACCCTCAAAAACAATATTGGCTCTAGAGTCTAGATTTCATTAGCATGAAATGGGTTTCACCCATGCTCCTGGAGAAAGGAAATTGAAAGTGGAGTTTACAACCAAATACTGTAAGGATCCATAAATCTGTTGATCATAGACCATTGAAATGTTCAAAGATTCATGAGGAAAACATGGTTTTTTTATTGATACTCACTCTGAAGTCGATAAAGTAAATAATGTTTTTGAAGACTCCAGTGGTGTTGCAAAAAAAAAACATGGTTTTGTGAAAGATACTGCAAAGGTAAGAATCTTGAGAATGATATAGGCCATAATCTTGAGAAAGTTTTTGGGGTTCAAGCGAATTAAGCCTCCATCTCCGGCGGGAATGTTGAAGGCTTTGGAGATATTGTCATCGAGATATTGAATGGAATCTCGGTCTTTTTTGGTTGTGCATCCGTGGTGTACGATGACTGAAAGAATGGGATTCTCCATGAAGGGTGGTATTGGAATTAAAAAAATTTTCACCAAAAGTTAATTATGTATTGGGGTCTCTCTGTTAATTAATAATATGTAGATATCCTGTAGTATTTAGCACAATAATATTCTATCGTCAATTACAAGTGAGACATTATTTGTGCATCAAATTAATAATTGTATAGCTATTCTGATTTAATTAAAGTGTTTAGTTTATCCTGGTAAAAAATTTAACATGATTGTGTGATTTTGGTGTCATTTACGAGGTGGAATCTTACTTTCCCTTTGCCATTTGTTCCATGCTTATTTATAATCAAGTAAAAAGGTACCGAAAACCACATACACGAAGTATGACCTGAAGGCTGTCATTGAACTATATAACGGTGTCTATCAGCCACAATTTTAAACACATTAAAAGAAAGAGGAGTAGATCTCTTGTGAGACGGTCTCACGAATCTTTATCTGTGAAACAGGTCAACTCTACCGATATTCACAATAAAAAGTAATATTTTTAGCATAAAAAGTAATATACTTTCATGGATGACCCAATTAAGAGATCCGTCTCACAAAATACGACCCGTGAGACTGCCTCACCCAAGTTTTTGCCGAGAAAGATTGAACGAACATCTAAAGAAAATAGACTTACACGACAAAATTCAAAAGTTGCCAATGGACTTTCAAGAAAAGGAATTACAATTTTAATGCATCTAAAATATAGCCAACAATTGCTTTTTTCCCATCAGCTAAAAAACAATCAAATGCATCCAAAAGACAGGCAACAATTGCTTTAGTAACCTGAAAAACCAAAGCTTTAACAACATTTCGCGCATATAAAGAGGGCTTGTTAGATACTACTATATGCGTCTTTGTCTATTCAGCATGACACATGTGTTGAAGAATGAATCATGATCCCACATCCATATATAATCGTTGAATGAGTGATTATAATTTATCAATTCAATATATATGTTATTCGTTGAGTGGATAAGAAAACTACGCATAAACAAAATCTCAAATATTGGCGAATAAATTGCAGAAATTGTTCGAACATATTTGTAAGTTACATCAACCCATTTACATTACCTGTCAAACAAGAAAGATTTGACAAAAATAAGCAAACCTGTAAATTAACAGCGCCATCGACGGTGAAGCGAATCGACTCCGGGATTTAGCTTGGCGATCACTTTGCCTTCCAGGGGCTCCTTTCAACAATTAATCGGGGTAAAAAAATTGAGCAATTCTGATCAAAATCATGCAAAAAGGAAAGACGATTGTTCGGTATAATTTACAGCGGGAAAAAACTCACATTGGGGCGATAAATACGGTTGGATCGAGATAGCTTGATCTCAATTGACATGACGATCGATTAAATGTACAACGCCGCCGATATCTCCGGCGGATATGAACGAGTTCAGTTAGGGGAACGAGCTGGACTGGAGTTCTCTGGCATTTTAGGATTAAGAAATGGCCCTAATTTAATTTCTTATATTCGCCACGCGGCATGGGAAGATGATGAGTTGGCGGATTCTCATTGGTTAGCACTACCTAAGCTTCTTCGTGTCGCATTTTACTATGAATTTACTGTGCTTCCCAATTATCGCATAGATCCTAGACCATTTCCATTTTGCAGAGACCTCCGCGGATATGCGCTGCCGGAAAATCCAGCACCTGAGCTCCATTCTCCTCCTCGCCGCTGCAATTCTACCTCTCTCCGCCGTAGCCCGTCCATTTGTTCTCGTCCTCTCCCAGGACGACCTCTCCGATTACTCGTCTGGTTCCGATGACGTCACGGATTTCGATGATTTTCCGGAGTCGGAATCTAAGCCTGACTCGGTACTTGACCCTGGGTCCTGGTCGCCGTTGTTCGAGTCCGATTCTAGTTTCGGCAACCAGAACCCTAAGGATGACGTGATTTATTATGATGGGGTGCGGAAGATGGCGGAGGCGGCGAGCACGGGGGAGTTCAGGATCATGGAGGAGGCGGTGGCGGATATAGAGGCCTCTGCTGCGGCTGGGCAACCGCAAGGGCAGTCGGTCTTGGGGTTTTTGTATAGCATGGGAATGGGGAAGGAGAAGAGCGATGCTAAAGCGTTTTTGTATCATCATTTTGCAGCACAGGGTGGGAATATGCAGTCGAAGATGGCCTTAGCATTTACTTACTATCGCCAAGAAGTAAGTTTTCTGTAGTTTAGCTTGATCCTCGTTGTTGTGTCTTACATGTGTAGGATCGTTGTCAATAACCCCCTTTCAGTAAGTCAATTCATGTGTGCGAGATAAGAAATAGAATCCATTGTATTTGAGATGACAAAGATTCCCCTTTTAGGCTTAATTTTCTCATTAAATTGTGTCTTCCTATGGGACTGTAAATATTGAATTGAATAGAAAAGAATTGTTAAAAGGACTGGTAGCAATGAATAATAACCATTAAGCTGATTCAAACTCAGTAGGCATGATTATAAATTTGTTGAATAGTTTAAGCGTCAAGTTTTATTGTGTATCATCACAACTTAAGTTTCCATGCACACCCTCACACATTATTTATGTACAGAATGAAAAGGTCTATTAACTTTAGTCAGAAAAGAGAGAGCAGAAAATGAAAAGTAGAAAGAGAGGATAATTGCTTGGAGACTTTGTTCTTCTCTTTAAGCAACGTCTCTTTCATGATGTGGATTCACATTTCTTTGGTGTAGATGCATGATAAAGCAGTTGCGCTGTATGCTGAATTGGCAGAGGTCGCAGTGAATAGTTTTCTCATTTCAAAGGACTCACCTGTAGTTGAACCAATTAGAATCCACAATGGTGCAGAGGAAAATAAAGAAGCCCTCAGAAAGGCCAGAGGAGAGGATGATGAAGATTTTCAGATTTTGGAGTACCAGGCACAGAAAGGGAATGCTGCAGCCATGTACAGAATTGGAATATTTTACTACTTCGGTCTGAGGGGCATCAGGCGCGACCACTCTAAGGCGTTGTGGTGGTTTTCTAAGGCAGTGGACAGAGGGGAGCCTAGGTCAATGGAACTGCTTGGAGAGATATATGCAAGAGGCGCAGGCGTTGAAAGGAACTATACTAAAGCCCTGGAATGGCTTACACTTGCCTCCAGACAGCAGTTGTACTCAGCTTACAATGGCATGGGATATTTGTATGTCAACGGATATGGAGTAGAGAAAAGGAACTATACCAAGGTATCATTTTCCCTCTCTCTCTCTCTAATTTTTTCCTTGTCTATCTCTCAGGGTTCTCTTTCTATATTTTTTTTCAATTTGATTTATTATACTTAGTTTCAATTTGTTATTTTTGCTTGGTGTTGAGGACTACAATTTAGGATGCTATACTTCATTGTGTTTGTAAAATGCATACTTTCTGATGCATATTCACTTATTCTTTTGTCTGATCTGATGGCAATAATTTAACCAGATTTGTTCGTACACTATTATTGGGTATTTGATTTTGTGCATTTTTTCCTTTCCTTCTTAAAGCTCGTTTCTCCTACATATAAGTCGTGAGGCTATTCCTATTAATGCAAATGGCAGGAAATTTCAAGTATTCTCTCTTTGCTTTTCTGTTGCAGGCAAAAGAATACTTTGAAAAAGCTGCAGATAATGAAGAAGCCGGTGGCTTTTACAACCTCGGGGTAATGTATCTCAAGGGACTTGGCGTGAAGCGTGATTTAAAGCTAGCTACAAAGTACTTTGCATTGGCTGCTAATGCAGGTCAACCGAAAGCATTCTACCATTTGGCAAAGATGTTTCATACGGGTCTGGGGCTTAAGAAAAATCTTCCTATGGTATGTGAGAATGCCAGCTTAAATATTATATTTCATTATACCTGCTTATATTCATTGTTAGTCTTACCTCAATATTGTCTTTTTTTTTTGGAGAAATTCTATTCTTCGTTTTTTTTGTTATTTACTATGCTCATAGAGCTTTGGACGAAATGTAAGCGCTCTGGCGGCCTTGCCTCATTTTTCAGAGTGGTCCTTTTTGTTGAATACCCTTGTGTATTATCTCGCTCCTATTTTTGTTTTCTGACAGGTTCTTTTTCCCTATTTGGTACTTGATACTTGCATTTAATTTAACAAGTTAAATGGTTGAACGAACAATTATTATGTTTTTACCTTATGCTAGGCAACGGCATTGTATAAACTGGTTGCAGAACGTGGACCATGGAGTTCCTTGTCTAGATGGGCACTAGAGTCATATCTGAAAGGTGATATTGGCAAATCATTGCTCTTATATTCCAGGATGGCTGAGATAGGGTATGAAGTGGCACAAAGTAATGCTGCTTGGATTCTTGACAACTATGGGGAACCTAGTGTGTGCATGGGGGAATCTGGAATATGCACTGATGCTGAAAGGCATCAACGTGCACATGCCTTGTGGTGGAAAGCTTCTGAGCAGGGTAATGAACACGCTGCTTTGCTGATAGGAGATGCATATTACTATGGCCGGGTATGTGGATTTGACCGCTTTTATTCTTGATAAAATAGTTTTCTTTTGTTTTCCCAAACCCTTGTCATACCTGGCCATAATGATTGTTACCGGTGTTACTTGTTGATTTTTTTTTTCCTTCTTTTACTCATCGCAGGGTACTGAGCGGGATTATGATCGTGCAGCTGAGGCCTATATGCATGCTAAATCTCAATCCAACGCACAAGCCATGTTCAACCTGGGATACATGCATGAGCACGGGCAAGGACTACCATTTGATCTTCACCTTGCCAAGCGGTACTATGATCAAGCATTAGAAGTTGATCCTGCTGCAAAGTTACCTGTATCACTAGCCCTCGCCAGTTTGTGGATACGGAGAAACTATGCCAACAGTTTCCTGGTTGGTATTTTAATGTTGTCTTTTTCCTTTTCTGTTTCAGTTTTTCCTTTGCCCTTTTCACTAGGCTGATGGCGTGCACTTGGTTATGTTATATAAGTATAGTCATAACGCGAGTTGAATGAGCTGACCACCTGGTTTTCAGGTCGATATAATTGATTCCCTTCCCGAGGTTCACCCAAAAGTTGAGACTTGGATCGAAAGTGTGATAATGGAAGAAGGAAACGCGACGATTTTGACCCTCTTTGTTTGCCTGTTAACAGTCCTTTACCTAAGGGAAAGACAAAGGAGACAAGCTGCTGCTGGGGAAGTGGCCCCCCGACAGCAACCTTTCGCGCAGGCTGCACCTGTAGTGCATTAACCGGTTACAGCTATCGTCTTTATCATCGTATCCATGTGTGAAAATAGAGGATTCTTTGCGAGGAAGATGCATTGATTCATGGTTCGCAACGACTGTCATTTCTTGATGTATGTTGTACAATTGAGGAGGTGGGGTGGAGTGGGGTAGGGGGTTACAAGGCGAGAGCTACAAATAGATTCACAGTTGTACTTTTAGGTGCGATAGCGATTTAATCATGCAGATGAATTATACCTTTTCTCCCTTTTGTAAAATAAAACTAAAAGCTGATAAATTTTATAGAAATCTTTCATGATCATATCATATTTTTGGGAACCATTTTGAGTTGAGTTGTGATTTAACTTGATATTTTATAGTGTGTTTGGTTATAAAAGTTTTTAATTAAAAAAAAAGTGTTTATAAGCCAAAGTTGTGATAATTTTGTTTTAGGGTAAACAAATAAAAGCACTTGAAAAGCTACAAATTTGGGCTTTTAAAAAATTTTGTATCTATTTACAAATAATATGTGTATAT